>NC_053436.1:8220853-8273523 GCF_007990345.1 Gossypium hirsutum | reverse complement strand
TGATGCGGGGCCCGTTTTTAGGCATTTCGGCCTTTTTGGACGAGATCGTATCGACCCCCTGTGGGTACACGAGGCACTTCGGTCGCCAGTGTTGGGAATGAACGTCGAGACAGGACGAAATGCCGATATTGCGGTAAATGGCATTCGGGGAGTTGTAGATTTCCTGACCGCTCCTGTTACAAATGCGGATCAGTGGACCACTTCATTAAGATTGCCCGAGGTTGTCGGGACAGAATGCAAATCAGAGGGGGGAGACCGGGTGCTACCACTGCTCGAGGTAGACCATCTGGAAATATGGGCAATGCTGGTGGTGGTCAGAGAGGATCTAGAGATGATATAACCAGATCCGAAGCCCGTGCGCCTGCTAGAGCTTATGCTATACGTGCCCGCGAGGATGCTTCTTCGCCTGATGTTATTACCGGTACATTCACCCTCTTTGATACTAATGTAATTGCTTTGATTGACCCCGGTTCTACTCATTCTTACATATGTGAAACCTTAGCATCCAGTAAGACTTTACCTTTGAGTCTACTGAGTTCGTAATTCGGGTGTCAAATCCCTTGGGTCGTTACGTGCTTGTCGACAAAGTGTGTAAGAAATGTCCCCTGGAAATTCGAGGTTCTGTTTTCCAGCGGACTTGATGCTTTTGCCGTTTGATGATTTGATGTTATCCTTGGGTTGGATTGGTTGACCGCGCATGATGCGATTGTGAATTGCAAGAGCAAGACTATTGATTTGAGGTGCGCAATAACGAAGTAGTCCGAATTGAGTCTGCGACTTGGAGGGGAGCCAGCTGTAATATCAGCAATGTTGGCACAGAATATGTAAGAAAAGGGTGCGAAGCATACCTTGCATATGTGCTTGATGACAAAGAATTAGAAAAGAAACCCGAATCTGTGCCGGTGGTTTGTGAATACCCGGATGTTTTTCCGGAAGAATTACCGGTTTACCACTGTTCGGGAGTAGAGTTTTGTATTGAGCTTGTACCTGGACTACGCCGATTTCGAAGCTCCGTATCGTATGGCACAACTGAGTTAAAGAGTTGAAGCTCAGTTGCAAGAACTGACGGATAGAGGTTTCGCTCGACCAGTTTCTCACTTGGGGTGCACCAGTATTGTTCGTGAAAAAGAAGGACGGAACCATGAGGTTGTGCATTGACTATCGTCAGCTGAATAAAGTGACGATAAAGAACAAATATCCGTTGCCGTGCATCGATGATTGTTCGACCAACTGAAGGAGCCTCAGTGTTCTCAAAAATAGATTTGAGATCGGGCTATTATCAGTTGCGAATTCGAGATCCAGATATTCCCAAAACTGCCTTCAGAACGAGATATGGTCACTACGAATTCTTAGTGATGCCGTTTGGGCTCACTAATGCCCCTGCGGTAATTATGGATTTGATGAATCGGATCTTCAGACCGTATTTGGATCAGTTCGTAGTTGTGTTCATTGATGACATTTGGTCTATTCAAGAGATGAGACCGAACATGCTGGGCATCTGAGGCTAGTGCTGCAAATTTTGCGGGATAAGCAGTTATATGCTAAGTTCAGTAAGTGTGAGTTCTGGTTAAGAGAGGTTAGCTTCTTGGGTCATGTGGTATCCGCGTCGGGTATTCGAGTTGACCCGAACAAAATTTCAGCCATACTTGACTGGAAACCTCCGAGAAATATTACTGAAGTTCGGAGCTTTTTGGGGCTCGCCGGTTATTACTGACGATTTGTGAAAAGTTTCTCGATGATAGCCACACCAATGACGAAGCTACTTCAAAAGGATGTTAAGTTCGAGTGGACGGAGAAATGTCAGAAAAGTTTCAACCAACTGAAAACTCATTTGACTGAAGCTCCAATTTTGGTGCAACCCGAATCAGGTAAAGAGTTTGTCATTTATAGTGACGCATCCCTACTTGGGTTGGGTTGGTATATGCAAAATAGTTGCTATGGAACAATGAGACAAGATTCGACCATGTTCTATTTTTTTTTTAATTATTTTTTATTTTTTTCATTATATTTGTGTCCGAGACTTGTCTGACAAGACGTTGGCTTGAGTTGTTGAAAGATTATGAGCTTGTCATTGATTACCACCCGGGAAAGGCTAACGTGGTTGCGGACGCCTTAAGCCGGAAGTCATTGTTTGCTTTACGAGCGATGAACGTGCATTTGTCTGTTCTACCAGACAGTGTGTTAGTCGCTGAATTAAAAGCTAAACCATTATTGACTCACCAAATTCGTGAAGCTCAGAAAGTCGATGATGAATTGGTTGCAAAACGGGCTAAGTGTTTTCCGAACGAGGAATCGGAGTTTCAAATTGATGATGATGATTGTTTGAGGATCAGAAATCTTTTGTGTGTTCCAAGGAATTCGGAACTCATTTCGATGATTCTGAACGAAGCCCATTGTAGCCGAATGTCAATTCACCCGGGGAGTACGAAAATGTACAACGATTTGAAACGTCAATTTTGGTGGCATGGTATGAAACGGGACATCTCCGACTTTGTTTCGAGATGTTTAATATGTCAACAAGTGAAAGCGGAACATCAAGTGCTTTCAGGATTACTCCAGCCGATCATGATACCCGAGTGGAAATGGGATCGAGTCACAATGGACTTTGTGTCCGGACTGCCCTTGTCAGCAAGTAAGAGGGTTGCGATATGGGTTATTGTTGATAGACTGACTAAGTTGGCTCATTTCATCCCCGTACGTACGGATTTTTCATTGGATAAACTAGCTGAATTGTACGTTTATCAAATTGTGAGATTACACGGGGTACCTGTTTCTATCGTGTCGGATAGAGATCCGAGATTCACCTCACGATTTTGGAAGAAATTGCAAGAAGCTCTGGGTACTAAGCTGCATTTTAGCACTGCTTTTCACCCCCAAACCGGTGGTCAATCCGAGCGGATAATTCAGATACTTGAAGATATGTTGAGATGTTGCATCCTCGAGTTCAGTAGTTCATGGGAACGGTATTTACCTTTGATTGAATTCGCTTACAACAATAGTTTTCAATCAAGTATTAAGATGGCACCTTATGAGGCTTTGTACGGTCGTAAATGCCGTACACCATTGTTTTGGACCGAGCTCGGTGAAAGCAAAATTTTCGGAGTTGATTTGATTAGAGATGCTGAACAGAAAGTAAAGGTAATCCGTGAAAGTCTGAAGGTATCCACGGATCGTCAGAAATCGTACGCAGATTTGAAACGAAAAGACATCGAGTATCAGGTGGGAGACAAAGTGTTCCTTAAGGTTTCACCTTGGAAAAAGATACTCAGGTTCGGCCGTAAGGGCAAGTTGAGCCCAAGATTCATTGGGCCGTACGAAATCTCCGAACGAGTTGGTCCGGTTGCGTATAGATTGATTTTGCCCCCGGAGCTTGAAAAGATTCATGACGTCTTTCATGTTTCGATGCTTCGACGCTATCGATCTGATCCATCGCACATAATTAGCCCATCGGAGGTTGAAATTCAAGTCGACATGAGCTATGAAGAAGAACCGATGCGTATCCTAGCTCGTGAAGTGAAGGAGTTGCGAAACAAAAGAGTTCCGCTAGTAAAGGTGTTATGGCTCAAACTCGGGATCGAGGAAGCTACTTGGGAGACCGAGAGCTCGATGAAAGAACGATACCCAAACCTATTTACCGGTAAGATTTTTGGGGACGAAAATTTCTTAAGTGGGGGACAGTTGTGACAGCCCAAAGTTGACCCTAGTCGGGAAGTGGTTTCGGGACCGCTAAACCGAGTCACCGAAATGTTTGAATGTGATACTTATTGTGTAGAATATGTAATTATGAATGTGTGAAAATTTCAAGCTTCAATTTGGTTGATTTCATGTGAATTTAGTCAATAGGACTTATGTGAGAAAATTCTAAAATGTGATAGGTCAATGTGTGAGGACCTACTAGTGCATGTGGACAAAGGGGGGACTTGCATGTCAAATTCCCCCCCCTAATGAGTAGTGGCCGGCCATGACAAGGAAGGATGGGCAAAACATGTCATGAAACATGTTTTGTTAGTGGAAGAATAAAATAAGGAGTATGGGTAATAAAGAAATAGAAAACAAAAGAAAAAAAAATGTGTGTGTGGTGTTTGTCCCCCCCATTGCCGTGAGCTAAACAAGAGAAAGGGGGAATTTTGTTCATCCTTTTCTCATCTTCATGCTTGCCAAAAACTAGAAAGAAAAAAAAAGAAAAATTTTCTCATCCTTTGGTTCATCCTTGGCCAAAAATTTTAAGGAGGAAAGAAGAAGAAAGGTGAAGAGATTCGGCCATGCATGTAGCTAGGCTAAGGTATGTTTGATGATGTTCCATGAGAGGCATGCATGTTTTAGTTGTTAGCTTGAGTTCTACCTAACCCATGGTCTAAATCTTGCTATGTGATGGAAATGGCACTTGACCATGGATGAATCATTCTTGGTTGATGTTTGATGTTGTGGTGATGAGGCATGAGGATGAGTTAAGGTGGAGGTTGTGTTAATGCCATTGCATGCAAAATATGAAGCTTGTTAATGATGCATGTGATGATGGCTTGATGATTCTTGAACCTCCTTTTTAGCATTTTTTGTTGTGTGAGCACATATGTGCATTGGTTGCTAAATGGAGAAGAATCGGCTAGCAAGATGTGTGCTAAGGCCGAATGTAACTTTGCATGTTAATGAGCAATGCATGTGTTAAATTGATGAAAAGGGGGAGGATGCTTTACTAGTGTGTGCATGTGTGTATTAAGTGTTGAAATCGACCCCAAAAATGGACATGCATATTCGGTCAAGGGCAAGAAATTATCTAATATGTGGTGTTGATGCATGATTTTTGCATGTATGAGACTTTAATGTCTAATGTATAAATATGGGCTAAGTGCCTTGTGTTCATCTTTTGATGCCTAAAATGATGAAATCAATTTATTTGTTTGATTAAGCTCAAGAGCAAAGGGGAAATAAAACCGATAAAGGGAAGGAAAAAGTGGTTGAATAGCTAGCGGAATCGTTCGACAACACCCGAGGTAAGTTCTTGAGTAAGAGAGCTTAAATTTCGATGTGATTAAATCATGCTCTATGTGTGGCTATTGAGCCGAATGTGCAAGGACAATATGTGCCTTGTGTTTGAGTTTCGTAAACGAAAATGAAATATGAATGTGCTATGAATTATTGTTAGATGTGCATGATTAATTGAATGCTGTCCGGGCTAAGTCCCGAAGGCTTTGTGCTAAGTGAATATATCCGGATTAAGATCCGAAGGCCTTTGTGCGAGATACTAAATCCGGGTTAAGTCCCGAAGGCATTCGTGCGAGTTATTAAATCCGGGTTAAGTCCCGAAGGCATTCGTGCGAGTTATTAAATCCGGGTTAAGTCCCGAAGGCATTCGTGCGAGTTGTTAAATCCGGGTTATGTCCCGAAGGCATTGTGTGAGTTACTAAAACCGGGCTATGTCCCGAAGGCATTTGAACGAGGAGCTATATCCGGTTAAATCCCGAAGGTACGTGATTTGGTAATGAATGAGCTTGCTGTAAAATTCCAGCGAATACTAGAAAAACATCCCAATATGGGGATATGTTACGTATGTGTTGAATTTAATCGAGCCCTTACAAATAAATGTTCGCTCAGTTGATAAACGAGCTACCGGCCTTCGGCCAAGTTAGTTTATTGTGTATGTACATAAGGGTTGTTAATGTTGTGAAGCAAGTTTGATATCGGTAAATTGCGTATTATGAAATATTCCGTTTAGCTAAATGTGTGCTATTCTTTGTGCATGCTGGAATTCCTTGCTCAAACTTACTAAGCATAAATTGCTTACTCGTTACATTGCTCCTCTGTTTTATAGATTTTTGGTTCTCCAGCTATCGGACTCGGGATCTTGAAGTCGAAGTCGCCCACACTATCAAAGGCTCTTTTGGGTACTATTTTGGTTGAATTTTGTTATGGCATGTATAGGACTACCCATTGTTGTCTTTCGAGTACTTTATGAAATGTATAAGTGTACAGCCATGCGAAGATGGCTTGTAGAAGTGGAGTATGGCATTAGACCATTCGTATTTATGAATGTATAGATGGTTTCATGATGTAACTATGTTGGAATGGAAGTGTTGAGCAAATGATCAGCCACTAGAATGGCTAAGTATGATCATATGTGGGCTTATGTATGACAAGGCCCTAGTTGGTCCATGAAACCCCAAATTAGGTAAGGTTCACTTTGAAAACAGAAGCTGATAGCAGCAGTGGTGTGGATTGGAAAAATCACAAGAATTCGTAGGAGTGGAATTAAATAGTGAATAAATTATGTAATCGAACCTTGATGAATCTACTTTCATATGGAAGTAACGAAACAATTATAGGAATAGTAGAGAAAGAGATATTCGGGTTCTTGTGGAACAGGGCCAGAACAGTTTCTGGATTCACTGTTCCGCCTTTGGAAATTCACTATAAATTGACCAGAGATAATTAGGGGTCATACCATATATGTATGGATTCCTCTCTGAGTCTAGTTTCCATAGAAACAAACGGCATCAGTATTGAAGCTCTGTGCAGGGAGATATCCCAGTCGTAATGGGAAAAGGTCAGTGTAGTCGACCCCTGTAACATGGGAGACTTTGACTAATAAACTGTACTAGTTGGCCCGACCAAAAATTCTAGAAAAAAATCCATAGGTGGGGACATGAGTCTAGTTTCAGGGAAAAATCACAAAACTGATTTTTGAGTTGTGAAACTCAAGATATGATTTTTGAAGCGACTAGTACTCAGACTGGGCAGTGTCTGGAAAAATTTTTCAAAGTTTGTTAACATCTCGTGTCCGACTCCGGTGTCGGTCTCGGGTTCGGGGTGTTACAATGCATTTCTTCAGAAGCTGTGATGTGTAAACATTTCGAGGATGGACTGAACGATGATATAAAGCTGTATGTTGGCATTTTAGAAATCCGAGAATTTGTGGTACTTGTCGAATGAGCTTGCAAAGCCGAAGAGCTCAGTAAGGAGAAAAGAAAAGCTGATATGGGAGCAAAGGAGTTTCGTAAGAGATCTTTGGGAAAGCCCGTTCAACAGTCATCGAAGAAATTTAGAGATGACTTAGGCCGGTCTAGAGACACTTCGGGTTTTTCTAGACGAGATCGTGATCGAACCCCTGTGAGTACACGAGTCACTTCGGTCGCCAGTGCTGGAAATGATCGTCGAGACAGAACGGAGAGCCAGTATTGTGGTAAATGGCATTCGGGGAGTTGTAGATTCCATGACCGCTCCTGTTACAAGTGCGGATCAGTTGACCACTTTATTAAAGATTGCCCGAGATTGTCTGAACAAAATGTAAATCAGAGTGGGAAACCGGGTGCTACCACTGCTCGGGGTAGACCATCTAGGAATACGGGCAATGCTAGTGGCGGTCAGAGAGGATCTAGAGATGCTACAACCAGATCTGAGGCTCAGGCTCGTGCTCCTGCTAGAGCTAATGCTATACGAGCACGCGAGGATGCTTCCTCGCCAGATGTTATTACCGGTACTTTTACTCTCTTTGATACTAATGTGATTGCTTTGATTGACCCTGGTTCTACTCATTCTTATATATGTGAAACCTTAGTATCCAGTAAGACTTTACCTGTTGAGTCTACTAAGTTTGTAATTCGGGTGTCAAATCCCTTGGGTCGTTACGTGCTTGTCGACAAAGTGTGTAAGAAATGTCCCCTAGTAATCTGAGGTTCCTATTCTTCGGCCGATTTGATGCTTTTACCGTTTGATGTATTTGATGTTATCCTCGGTATGGATTGGTTGACCGTACATGATGCAATTGAAAATTGCAAAAGAAAAACCATCGATTTGAGGTATGTAAATAACGAGATAATCCGAGTTGAGTCTACTAACTTGAATAGGTTGCCAGCTGTAATATCATCGATGTTGGCTCAGAAATATGTAAGAAAGGGGTGTGAAGCATACCTTGCGTATGTACTTGATGACAAAGAGTTAGAAAAGAAGCCTAAATCTGTGCCGGTGGTTTCTAAAATCTGGATGTTTTTCCCGAAGAATTACCGGGTTTACCACCTATTTGGGAGGTAGAGTTTGGCATCGAGCTTGTACCTAGGACTACACCGATTTCGATACATCCGTATCGTATGGCACCAACGGAATTAAAGGAATTGAAAGCTAAGTTGCAAGAGTTGATGGATAGAGGTTTCGCTCGACCAAGTTTCTCACCTTAGGGTGCACCAGTATTGTTTGTGAAAAAGAAGGACGGAACCATGAGGTTGTGCATCGACTATCGTCAGCTGAATAAGGTGACAATAAAGAATAAATATCTGATACCGCGCATTGACGATTTGTTTGATCAACTAAAGGGAGCCTCGGTGTTTTCAAAGATAGATTTGAGATCGGGTTATTATCAGTTGCGAATTCGAGATTCGGATATACCCAAAACTGCTTTCAGAACGAGATACGGTCACTACGAATTCTTAGTGATGCCGTTTGGGCTCACTAATACCCCCGCGGTATTTATGGATCTGATGAATCGGATCTTCAGACCGTATTTAGATCGGTTTGTAGTTGTGTTTATCGATGATATTTTGGTCTATTCGAGAAATGAAACCGATCATGCTGAGCACCTGGGATTAGTGTTGCAAATTTTACGGGATAAGCAGTTGTATGCTAAGTTCAGTAAGTGTGAGTTCTGGCTAAGAGAGGTTAGCTTCTAGGGACATGTGGTATCTGCATCGGGTATTCGAGTTGATCCGAGCAAAATTTCAGCCATACTTAACTGGAAGCCTCCGAGAAATATTACTGAAGTTCAGAGCTTTTTGGGACTTGCCGGTTACTACAGACGGTTTGTAAAAGGTTTTTCGATGATAGCCACACCAATGACGAAACTACTTCAGAAAGATGTTAAGTTTGAATGGACAGAAAAGTGTCAGAAAAGTTTCAATCAATTGAAAACTCATTTGACGGAAGCTCCAGTACTAGTGTAACCCGAATCAGGCAAGGAGTTCATCATTTACAGTGATGCATCCTTACTTGGGTTGGGTTGTGTATTGATGCAAGAAGGTCGAGTTGTAGCTTATGTGTCGAGACAATTGAAGCCACATGAGAAAAATTATCCAACCCATGATCTCGAATTAGCTGCCATCGTATTCGCTTTGAAAATATGGCGACATTACTTATTTGGTGAGAAGTGCCATGTATTTTTGGATCACAAAAGTCTCAAATATTTGATGACTTAAAGAGACTTGAATCTGCGACAAAGACGTTGGCTCGAGTTGTTAAAAGATTATGAGCTTGTCATTGACTATCACCCAGGAAAGGCTAATGTGGTTGCGGATGCTTTGAGTCGTAAATCACTATTTACTTTACGAGTGATGAATGTACACTTGTCTGTTTATCCGGCAATGTGTTAGTAGCGGAATTAAAGGCTAGACCATTGTTGATTCATCAAATTCGTGAAGCTCAGAAAGTCGATGATGAATTAGTTGCAAAATGGGCTGAATGTGTTTCGAATATGGAATCAGAGTTTCAAATTGATGATGACGATTGTTTGAGGTTCAGAATTCATTTGTGTGTTCCAAGAAATTCAGAACTTATTTCGATGATTCTGAACGAAGCTCATTGTAGCCGAATGTCAATTTACCCGGGGAGTACGAAAATGTACAACGATCTGAGACGTCAGTTTTGGTGGCAGGGTATGAAATGAGACATTTCCGATTTTGTTTCGAAGTGTTTAATATGGCAACAAGTGAAAGCGGAACATCAAGTGCCTACAGGTTTACTTCAGCCGATCATGATACCTGAATTGAAATGGGAACGAATCACGATGGATTTTGTATTTGGGTTACCATTGTCGGCGAGTAAGAAAGATGCAATTTGGGTTGTTGTTGATAGACTGACTAAGTCGCCTCACCTTTTCCCGTACGTACGGATTATTCATTGGATAAACTAGCTGAATTGTATGTTTCTCAGATTATGAGATTACACGGGGTACTCATTTCTATTGTGTCGGATTGAGATCCGAGATTCACCTCGCGATTTTGGAAGAAATTGCAAGAAGCTTTAGGTACCACGTTGCATTTTAGCACCGCTTTTCATCCCCAAGCGGATAATTCAGATACTCGAGGATATGTTGAGATGTTGCATCCTTGAGTTTAGTGGTTCATGGGAACGGTATCTATCTTTGATTGAATTCGCTTACAAAAATAGTTTTCAATCAAGTATTAAGACGGCACCTTACGAGGCTTTGTACGGTCGTAAATGCCGTACACCATAGTTCTGGACCGAGCTCGGTGAAAGTAAAATTTTTGGGGTTGATTTGATTAAAGATGCTGAGCGGAAAGTAAAAATAATTCGTGAAAGTTTGAAGGCAGCATCGGATCGTCAGAAGTCGTACGCGGATTTGAAACGAAAAGACATTGAGTATCAGGTGGGAGATAAAGTGTTTCTTAAAGTTTCACCTTGGAAAAAAGATACTCAGATTTGGGAGTAAGGGCAAATTGAGTCCGAGGTTCATCAGGCCATATGGAATTTCCGAACAAGTCGGTCCAGTTGCATATAGATTGATTTTACCCCCTGAACTTGAAAAGATTCACGACGTCTTTCATGTTTCGATGCTTCGACGTTATAGATCTGATCCATCGCACATAATTAATCCATCAGAGGTTGAAATTCAATCCGATATGAGTTATGAAGAAGAACCGATCGTATCCTAGCTCGTGAAGTGAAAGAGTTACGAAACAAAAAAGGTTCCTTTAGTAAAAGTGTTATGGCTCAAACACGGGATGGAAGAAGCTACTTGGGAACCCGAGAACTCTATGAAAGAACGATACCCAAACCTATTTACCGGTAAGATTTTCGGGGACGAAAATTTCTTGAAGTGGGGGAGAGTTGTGACAGCCCTAAATTGACCCTAGTCGGGAAGTGGTTTCGGGACCGCTAAACCGAGTCACCGAAGTATTTGAATGTGATATTTATTGTCTAGAATATGTGAATATGAATGTGTGAAAGTTTTAAGCTTCGATTTAGTCGATTGCATGTGAATTTAGTTAATAGGACTTATGTGATAAAATTTAGAAATGTGCTAGGCAAATGTAAGTGGCCTATTAATGCATGTTATAAAGATGATGGGTTTGCATGTCAAATTACCCAAAATTTGAACTAGTGGCCGGCCATGCTATGGGTTAAAACCTATTATAAACATGTTGTGTTAATGCTTTATGTTAGAAATAATAAAATAAAAAGGGTTAGTAATAAAATAATGGAAATTGGGGGGTGATGAAAAAAAAAGAAAAAAAGTTCTCATTTTGTTCTTCTTGACCGAAAAATCAAAGGAAAGAAAGGAAGAAAGGTTGAAGAGGTTCGGCCATGCTTGTAACTAGGCTAAGGTATATTTGATGTTGTTCCATGAGATTCATGCATATTTTTAGTTGTTAGCTTGAGTTCTACCTAGCCCATGGTTTAAATCTTTGCTATGTGATGGAGATGATACTCGGCCATGGGTGTTGTCTTCTTGGTTGGTGTTTGATGTTATGGTGATGAGGCATGAAGATGATTGAATTTGAGTGCTTAATAAAAAGGATTGAATGTGAGTGTGTGTGAGAATTTGGAAAGGATGGGTCTTAACAACTTCATGAAGTATTCGGCCATGGTGCTAAAATGTTGTATTGTGTTTAAACTTAGAATTTTTAGTCATATGGATGTGTCTTGTTGTATGAGTGCTTGAACAAACTATGATTAAATGGATGCATAGATTCAAAGTGGGAAGAATTGGCTACTATGCTTGATACTAATGCCGAATATGAGAATGTTTTACTTGAAAAAAAAGAAAATGTAGGTGAACATGACAAGTGTATTCGGCTTAGGGCATAAGGATATGAAAATTTTGGGTATTTATTTTGATTGTGTGTGCATGACTATGGATAGTTGGCTGCCAAAAATATTATAAATACATGGTGTATGTTAAATTTATTAAGCTACAAAACATTATACATGTTCGGCCAAAGTAAATTATTTGAGTAAAGTATATCTTGATGGTACATTTCGACTAGTATAAAATGTATATGGATGTCGTATGACTATGTTTGATTTGGGAAGTAAATTGTTTGATTTAGCTCAAGAGCCTAGAGGATCAAAGTTGGATAAGGGGAAGGAAAAGTGATCGAATAGCCGTCGAAATCGTTCGACAACATCCGAGGTAAGTCTTTGAGTAATGGAACTTAGTTTATGATTTGATTAAGTTATGACGTATAAGCATAACAAATAAACAGTGATATAATGATTTTACTTGAATTATATGTCGAGATAATTAGTTATACCTATGACGGGTAGTCGAATGTGCATAGAGATCATGTCATAAAGCAAATCAATTTATGCTCTTTGTATGTGGCTATTGAGCCGAAAATGGGAATGATTGATAAGTGTCTTGTTTTTGAGTTCTAGTGATGAAAATGAAATATAGATGTGATATGATTTATTGATATACGTGCATGAATATTCGGATGATAACCGGGCTAAGTCTCGAAGGCATTTGTGCGAGTTACTATATCCGGGCTAAGTCCCGAAGGCAGTTGAGCGAGTAGCTATATCCGGCTAAATCCCGAAGGTACTTGGTTTGGTAATGAGCGATCTTGCTGTAATAATTTCAATTAATACGATCGTAAAATCCCAACGATGAGGTATGTTTCGTATATGCATTGGAATAGTTGATTCCTTTTAAATAGTATTCGCTCAGGCGATTAATAAGCTTCCGGCCTTTGGTTAAGTTGATCCCTTATGTATGAATATAAGGGTTGGAAATGTGAAGTAGGTATGATTTTGAGAATATGTGTATATGAAATTATCCGTTTAGTCATATGAATGCTATACTTCAGTTGTGCCTAATTTCATTGCTCAAAACTTACTAAGCATTAAATGCTTATTCCGTTTCTTTGATTCTCTGTTTTATAGATTTTGGTTCGTTAGCTATCAGACTTGGGAGTGTCAAAGTCGAAGTCGCCCACACTATCAAAGCCCTTTTGGTACTCTTTTAGTTGAACTTTGATAATGGCATGTATAGGGCTGCCCTTTTGTTGTTAGTCAAGTACTTTGGTATTGTATATATTTGGATAGCCATTCGAAAATGGCTTAAATATTTTGAGCATAGCATTATAATCATTTTGTATATATATGGTTATTGAGAGGTGTGGAAATGCTTGGCAATGATTAGCCATTGGAATGGTTAATCACGATCATATTTTCGTGCTATGTATGTTAAAGGGCTAGTTGAATCATGGAAATTATGAAATAGGTAAAGTCTACCTTAAAAACAGATGCCGACAGCAGCAGTGATGTGAATTTGAAAAATCACTAAAAATAGTAGGAATGGAATTAAATATTGAATAAATTATGTAATCGACGCTTGATGAGTCTATTTTCATATGAAAGTAACGAAACGATCATATGAGCCGTATTTTATGAGAGGTTTAAGTTTTCGTGAAACAGGGCTAGAGCGATTTCTGGATCCCATGTTCCGAATTTCGAAATTCATTATAAATTAACCAGAGATAATTAGAAGTCATTCCATATATGTATAGATTAATTTTCGAGTCTAGTTTCTTTAGAAACAAACGGCATAAGTATTGAAGCCTTGTACAGGGAGATATCCAAGTCGTAATGCGCGAAGGTCAGAATGGTTGAACCCTGTAATAGGGGAGACTTTAACTAATAAACTGTGCTAATTGGCCAAACCAAAAATTCTAGAAAAAAATTTATGGTTGGATATATGAGTCTAGTTTTAGGGAAAATTTACTGAATCAGTTTTCAAGTTTTGGAACTTGAGATATGATTTTTAAAGTGACTGTGATGCAGTTAACCAGCTTGTCTAGAATTTTAAAATGAACTGTGTTAATAAATGAAATAAGTCTGTTAACACCTCGTGTTCGACTCCGGCAACGGTCTTGGGTACGGGGTGTTACATAGATTCAGTGTTGCTTGCCAGGCTACCTTGTGGTCATTCAAAAATGAACTTCGTGAGTTGTCCAATCTGAGTTTCGAGCCCCTGGATTGATACTTGTTGATTTTTGAGTGCCGTTTCAGTATTCTGAAAATGAGTTTCTGACACCGAGATGAATTTGGTTAGCATTTCCTCAAGGTTCGATTTTTTCTCCTGCTGGTATGGGGGTTGCTGAAAGCCTAGAAGGGGTGGTGGTCTCTGGTTCCCTTGGCCTCCCTATGAGAAATTTGGGTGGTTCCTCCAACCTGCATTGTAAGTATTACTATAAAGATTATTTTGAGATCGAGGATTATTACCCATGTAATTTAACTGCTCGTTCTCCATGTTGTGGCCATAAGGTGGGTATTCTGAACTGCTTAATCCACCTCCACTTGCTTCGCACTACATTACTGGGTGAACCCGTGAAGAACTAAGAAAACCATCAATTTTCTTATTCAAGAGTTCTACCTGATTAGAGAGCATGGTGACCAAATCAACGTTATAAACGCTGGCTGTTTTCGTTAGCTTTGTCCTCATGACTTGCCACTGATAGCTATTCAGTGACATCTCCTCTATAAATTCATAAGCATCTTCAAGTGTCTTATTATTGATGTTTCCACCAGCAGCTGTGTCAACCATCTGCCGAGTCAAAGGGTTCATACCATTGTGAAACATTTCGACCTGTAGCCAGAGTGGTAACCCATGGTGAGGGCATTAAGCCTAACAATACCGTTGTGCACGAAAATGCACCCTCTGCACTCTAATCATCCAAATGCACCATATTCATTAACAACTATCTCACGAGCGCTCACACACTCGCGAGTTCACAAACTACCAACGTTTCGATATTTCAGCTTTTACCGATTCAGTCTAAGGGAGGGTGTCGTTTACACACCTAGTTGATGACGATTGATGACGATATCTCCCACGCGATAATCCTGTTAGGAGACTGCACTTAATCCGCGCTCCAAACACTCATAGCTGACGCCCAACCCAAACGAGCACGTCATAAAGCGAAAGGGATCAGCCAAGAAGGGTATGCCTACTCTCCTCATGGTTTGCTCTATTTAAAGCCAGCTCTCCATCTACTCTTATGTTAGCTTCCCGATGTGGGATCCCTCCATCACCAGAGTTTAAAACTAACACCAACTCTTGCTGTCCCAACATAGCAAAATAATCAACCTTTTCATGCCAAGGCATTCGAACCAAAGTCCTCTCACATGCCAACTCACGCCACCACCACTAGGCCATCAACTCATTTGTGTCATAAATCCAACACATTAAACTTTAAAGCGCACCTACTTGCTTCCAGATTTTTTGAAAAGAAAAACCAAAATATATTGCAAGAGCCAAGAGTTGAACCTTGGACCCCTTGCTTCCTCTATGGTGTCACTTCCTTGTCCCCTAAGTTGCGCCACCTTGCCACTACACCACACTCCTTTTTGTGTCCTCTTTTACCCCTTTACTCTTAAAAGCCCAAACGCCAATTGCATCACTTATTCATAAAATTAAAATTTCGAAGACTACCACATATTTAACTTAAGTTTGGGACTTCCAAAGGTCCACTAACCTACTAAAATATATATTTTAACCAACCAGAACACACACAAATTTTAAAAATCACAGAAACACAGAAAACCCGAAAATTGGGGCATTTTAACTCTACCCTCTTTAAAGAAATTTTGTCCTCGAAATTTTACCTGAATCAAATAGATGAGGATATTGTTAACGCATCGCCACTTCTGTCTCCCAAGTAGCTTCCTCTTTGCCATGATTACGCCACAGCACCTTTACTAGCAGAACTGATTTCCTCCTCAAAATCTTAACATCTCGATCCAAAATCTGTACAGGCTCTTCCTCAAAAGTCAAGTTTGTTTGGACCTCAATCTCTGCGACCAGCACAACATGAGTAGGGTCAGAACGATACCGCCTTAACATAGAGATGTGAAAGACATCATGAATCCTATTCAACTCTAGAGGTAGCTCCAACTGATAAGCCACTGGACCCACACGCTTAAGAATCCGATACGGCCCAATAAACCGCGGACTTAACTTGCCTTTCCTCCCAAACCTTAATATTTTCTTCCAAGGCGAAACCTTCAAGAAGACCATATCACCCACAGAGTACTTAATTTCCTTGCGCTTCAAATCTGCATATGGCTTCTGTCTATCAGATGTTTCCTTCAACCGGTCTCTAATCAACTTGACCTTATCCTCAGTATCTGCCACCAACTCAGGTCCAAGAACCTGTCGTTCACCCAACTCGGTCCAACAACTAGGTGTACGACATCTTCGCCCATACAGTGCCTCATAAGGAGCCATTCGAATACTTGCCTAATAACTGTTGTTGTATGCAAACTCTGCCAACGGTAAGTAATCCTCCCAACTGCCTCGAATGTAGATAATGCATCCCCTCAACATGTCTTCTAGAATCTGAATAACCCTTTCCGACTGACCATCAGTTTGAGGATGAAAGGCTATACTAAAGTTCAACCGCGTACCCAACGCCTCATACAACTTTTGCCAAAACCGAGATGTGAATCTAGGATCTCGATCAGAAATAATCGACACTGGCACTTCGTGAAGTCGCACTATTTCCGCCACATACAATTCGGCTAACTTTTGAAGTGAATAATCAGTGCGGACAGGTATGAAATGAGCAGATTTGGTCAACCTATCCACAATTACCCAAATCGAGTCCTTCTTCGACGGTGTCAAGGGTAACCCACATACAAAATCCATGGTTACCCTCTCCCACTTCCAAAGTGGTACTTTCACTGGCTGTAAAAGTCCGGAAGGTAATTGATGTTCAGCTTTCACTTGCTGACAAGTCAGAAATTTTCCCACAACTTCCGTTACCTCTCGCTTCAATCCAGGCCATCAATACAACTCCTTTAAGTCGCGATACATTTTACTCCCTTCAGGATGCATAGCACACAGACCTCCATGAGCTTCTTTCAGAATTGCTTGCCTCAAGTCAGAGTCCTTCAAAATACAAACTCTACCTCGGTAACACAGAACTCTCTCACTATTCAGTCCAAACTGAGAAGTATCCCCATTCTTAACCTGTCAAAATCGAGAAACCAGGGACTCATCCCTCGACTGTTTTTCCTTAATCCCATCCACCCAGGTCAGCCTAACTTGTAGTTCTGCTAACAGACTACCATTGTCATACAGACTCAAACGAACAAACATGGCTCTTAGATCAGATACAGTTCTACGACTTAGGGCATCAGCCACCACATTAGCTTCACCTGGGTGATACTCAATTGTGCAGTCATAATCCTTAAGCAACTCTATCCATCTCCGCTACCTAAGGTTCAGCTCCTTCTAAGTCAGCAAGTACTTAAGAGTCTTATGATCTGTGTATATAATACACCTTTCTCCGTACAGGTAATGTCTCCAAATCTTAAGTGCAAAGATTACCGTTGCTAACTCTAGATCATGAGTAGGATAGTTAACTTCATGTGGTTTAAGCTATCGCGATGCATAAGCAACCACTTTACCCTCTTGCATCAGCACACAACCCAACCCTACATGTGATGCATCACTGCATATGGTAAAATCTTTTTCAGACTCTGGCTGAATCAGTACAGGTGCCTCGGTCAGAACTTTTTTCAACTTCTCAAAAGATTCCTGTTGTTTCTCAGCCAAACAAACGGTACTCCCTTCCTTATAAGCTTTGTCAAAGGCGTTGCCATCAAAGAAAATCCTTTCACAAACCTTCTATAGTACCCAGCTAAACCCAGAAAACTTTGAATTTCTGACACTGACCTCGGTGGCTT
Source organism: Gossypium hirsutum (assembly GCF_007990345.1). Lineage (NCBI taxonomy): Eukaryota > Viridiplantae > Streptophyta > Magnoliopsida > Malvales > Malvaceae > Gossypium > Gossypium hirsutum. The sequence goes on along the minus strand of NC_053436.1, from coordinate 8,255,826 downwards.
CCATTCCAGAATCACTTCAATCTTTCGAGGGTCCACCTTGATCCCTTCAGCAGAGACAACATGCCCCAAGAAAGTTACCTCTCTCAACCAGAAATCACACTTACTGAATTTCGCATAAAGCTCTTTCTCCCTCAGCACTTGCATCACAATACGAAGATGTTCATCATGCTTCTCCTTAATTTCAGAATAAACCAGAATATCATCGATAAAGACGACCATGAATTGATCCAAGTATGGCTAGAACACTCGATTCATCAGATCCAGAAATGCCGTAGGTGCGTTCATCAACCTAAATGGCATAACCAAGAACTCATAGTGACCATACCGAGTTCTGAATGTCGTCTTGTGAATATCTACCTCCTTAACCCTCAACTGATGATACCTAGATCGAAGGTCAATCTTGGAAAATACTGAACTCCTCTAATTTGGTCGAATAAATCATCGATTCTCGGTAGTGGGTACTTGTTCTTAATCGTCAGTTTGTTCAACTGTTGATAATCGATGCACATCTACATTGACCCATCTTTCTTCTTTACGAACAACACTGGTGCTCCCCACGGAGACACACTTGGTCTAATGAAGCCTCTATCCAATAACCCTTGAATTTGGGCTTTCAACTCCACCAACTCCTTCGGTGCCATCCTATAAGGTGCAATGGACACCGATGTCGTTCTAGGCAACAAGTCGATTCCAAACTCAACCTCTCGGTTCAGGGGAAAACCTAGAAGCTCCTCTAGAAAAACATCTTGAAAATCCTTGACGGTTCTAACTTTATCCACTGTCAGATCCTCAGTTTTCGATTGGCCTACAAATGCCAAATAAGCCTCACATCCCTTTCGAATCCACTTCTCGGCTGTCAATCCCGACACCACATTAGACAGATAATCCCTACACTCGGCTATCACCAAAACCTCCTCATCCTTTGTGGTCTTTAACATTATTCGCTTAGCAGCACAATCCAGAGTAGCCCTATGCTTAACAAGCTAATCCATTCCCAAAATGAGATCGAATTCTCCGAAAGGTAGCTCTATAAAATCTCCAGAGAAAACTTTTCTTTGAGTTTCTATAGCCACATCTCTATACAGTTTATCTACCCTAACCGAGTGACCCAAAGGACTTAGTACAGATACCCCACTCACGGTCTCCTCAGAGTGCACACCCAGCGACCCAGATATAGCACATGCAACATATGAATGGGTAGATCCAACATCTATCAACGTAGTGTATGGCATACTGGAAATAAAAAACGTACCAGTTATGAAGTCAGGTACATCACCCTCCTCTCGGCGACGAGCTGCATACACCAACGTTGACTGATGAGCCTCAGCAAGTCCAGCACCCCTGCCAGGCGCTCCTCTTCCTCGACCATTTCCATTACCACCTCTGCCTTGCCCACGTCTTCTCGGAAACTGTGGTCCACCCCTCACTGGTTGAGTGACCCTCTACTGTAAAACTTGAACCTGATCTGGTTCCTTGGGACAATCCTTAACCCTATGCTCCATAGATCCGCATCGGAAACAAGCACCAGAAAGTTTACGACACTCGCCCATATGCATCTTCCTACAATTCCTACAACCCTACGATCTAACTGCATTCATAGGTACTGCTCGAACTGGTTCCATTACCCTTACTCTCTTAACATTCCTATTCATACCACCTGAAAGTCCTGAATCTCTCCTAAAACAGTTCCGATCTTTCTCACGATTCTATCTTTCTGTATGCTTCATTTCCTCAGCTATCTTAGCTTTCTTCACTAAAGCAGCGAAGTTACGCTCCCTCTGTGAAGCAATCAGCACCCTAAGTTCATCTCTCAGACTATCCTTGAAGCGTATGCTACGCTCATACTCTGTAGCGACAATCTCAAAAGCATACCAGCTCAGTCTCAGAAACTCAGACTCATACTCAGCCACTGACTTACTCCCTTGGACCAGGTTTAGAAATTCTTTCCCGCGAGCGTCCACGTAACTAGCCCCAACATACTTTCCTTTGAAGGCTGTCTTAAACAGTTCCCAAGTCACACTGTCAGCAGGAGTTCCATCTCTCACCGTGAGCCACCACTGATAAGCCTCATCCCTGAGTAACGATATGGCTCCCTTCAGCTTCTGCTTCATAGAGCAGTCTAGATTATCCATAATCCACTCTGTGGCTTCTAACCAATACTCAGCCACATTCGGAGCTACACCAGATACGCCCCTAAATATCTCTGCTCCATTGGCCCGGAGCCGCTCAGAAATAGACCCCTGAATTTCGTTTCCTGTACTTGCCCCAGCAACCCTTTCCAAAACTCAGAGCATTGCCTGGGACAGAGCATCGTCCCCGGCACTTCAATCATGAGACTCTACCTCCGTTGCCAGTGGTATCGGTGCATCTGTTGCCGATACATGTTCTGAAGATGAAGATTCAGCCTGAGCATTACCTCAGCCACGTCCACAGCCTCTTCCACGAGCTGCTCGTGTACTCATTTTGTATTATCTGGTTAAGAATTTTATGAATCAGTTTAATATTTCAGTGTTTATTATAGATGTCTTATGAATAACATTAATTCAAAGTTTGAGTTTGTTTCTTTTTGCGGTAGCCTAGCTACAGTCTCAGTCTACTTATCAGAGTTTCTATGGTTCCAGTGTTACCCTAACTAAAGTACCATGATAAGGTTTTGTACAAGCATATAACAGATATTTCAAAAAAAATTAGAAAGGCTCAGAAAACTTACAGACTTGGGCCGGAGATTCGGTGTGCCACCTTCTAAAAAACTAATTTTAGAAAACCAATTTTAATCTTTAAAATCATCTATTTGTAAAGAGAAAATATTGGAAAGATTCTCGAAAACAATTTATAATCAAGCTCCAAAAAAATGATTTTTGAAAACCTTTATACAGTGTTTCTTTACAAACCCCCGTTTTTAAACCCGTTCCACTGCCGAGTTATTGCAACTTGGCTCTGATACCACTAAATGTAACACCCCAACCCGGCCCAGACATTATGGCCAGATCTGACGTGTCACATGGACTTACGACTTGGTATGCATTAATTGGTTTAAGTGATTGGGGTGGTCTTTGTAAAAACAGCGGTTGAATGAAAAGCCAGTTTACCAATCTTTAGGCTATCCATTTGTTGTGCTTGTTGAGTCTTGAAAACGTTCATTAATTTTGAAAACCCGCGCAGCCTAACACTAGTCGTTTATTCATAGTATAAATATAATCAGAAAATAAAACCATAGCGGAAAAAAGAAATTTAAATAGCGGCCTTATTACAACTTAAAACCCAAAATTAAATTAGAATATAAAAATAATAAAAATAAACTAACTTAGAAATACCAACTTTGCAGATGATGTGGCCACTCCGAATCCTTCACAGCTCCAAGCCCACTATGGTTGGGGATATCCTGCAGAGATGAAAATAAAGGGTGAGTTCGATAAACTCAGTGCGTCACATAACCCAACCATAGCGCAAAACAGATCAAACCTCAGAGTCAAACTTATCTAGGCCTTGGCCCAGTATAGAAATTAGAATGAAACCCATAGGCCCATAGTAGATACAAAACAAATATATCATGAATGCAGAAATCCCAACCCAGAGCCATCCATAACACCCCCGTACCAGCCTTACACCATGTGGGGAGACTACTCGACCCACCCAACCGTTACACACCACAGAAATTGCAGCGAAGCTGCCAGATATTATGACGAAGTCAGTAGATACAGATATTGTAGCTAGGCCACCAGAATAGATATATATATATGTGGCAAAGCCACCAGATTGCAGCGAGGCTGCCAGATATTGTGACGAAGTCACCAGAACAGATATATGTGGCGAGTCCACCAGATTGCAGCGAGGCTGCCAGAACACTTCCTCCATCAATATAAACCCATGTCTCATGCAACAGAAATAATATGTCATGGCATACGTATATAGAAACAGAACATCATGCTTTTCAGAAAAAAATAACCCTAGGGGTAAAATCGTAATTTTGCATGTATAAGGGTATTTCAGTAATTATTACCTATTGCTAAGGTTTCATGCTTATTCTAACGTTTACCAAGTAATCAGAAGTACTTACCTCGTCTTTTTACCAAAGTGGGCCCGTTGGTCCATTGGCCCGTTTTTGGCCCATTAAACCCAAAAATACCGTTGTGCACGAAAATGCACACTCTGCATTCTAATCATCCAAATGCACCATATTCATTAACAACTGTCTCACGAGCACTCGCACGATCGCGAGTTCACAAAATACCAATGTTTCGGTGTTTCAGCTTTTACCGATTCAGTCTAAGGGAGGGTGTCGTTTACACACCTGGTTGATAATGATTGATGACGATATCTCCCACACGATAATCCTGTTAGGAGACTGCAGTTAATCTGTGCTCCAAACACTCTTAGCTGACGCCCAACCCAAACGAGCACGTCACAAAGCGAAAAGGATCAGCCAAGAAGGGTATGCCTACTCTCCTCATGGTTTGCTATGCTTAAAGCCAGCTCTCAATCTACTCTTATGTTAGCTTCCCTATGTGGGATCCCTCCATCACCAGAGTTTAAAATCAACACCAACTCTTGCCGCCCCAACATAGCAAAATAATCAACCTTTGCATGCCAAGGGATTCGGACCAATGTCCTCTCACATGCCAGCTCACGCCACCACTATTAGGCCATCAACTCATTTGTGTCATAAATCCAACATATTAAACTTTAAAGCGCACCTACTTGCTTCCAGATTTATTAAAAAGAAAAACCAAAATATATTGCAAAAGCCAAGAATGAACCTTGGACCTCTTGCTTCCTCTATGGCGTCACTTCCTTGTCCCCTAAGTGGCACCACCTTGCGACTACACCACACTCCTTTTTTGTGTCATCTTTTACCCCTTTACTCTTAAAAGCCCAAACGCCGATTGCATCACCTGTGCATAAAATTAAAATTCCAAAGACTACCTCAGATTTAACTTAAGTTTGGGCCTTCCAAAGGTCCACTAACCTACTAAAATATATATTTTAACCAACCAGAATACACACAAATTTTAAAAATCACAGAAATACAGAAAACCCAAAAATTGGGGCGTTACATTCTTTAAGTAATTCCTCACTTCCTACTCTACGTCCCCCTTTTTGAGTGCCTCCTCAGGTGTTTAAATAGACTTTTGGATGCCTAAGAGCCCTAAAAATTGGCCTTTTCAAATAGGATTATACTTGGGCTCGGCAGGGACATGCTCCTGTGACACGCCCGTGTGCAATTGCTTCAGCCCATGGTCAAGGCTGTTGAATAGGCACGAGCATGTAGTCTACCCGTGTAATTCGTGCTTCAATCCTACCAAATGGACACAGCCATGTGATTCACCCGTGTGAGGAAGTCCAGGCCGTGTTGATTTCCCACGTGGGTCCATTTTCTTCATTTTAGGCTCGTTTCTCGCTCTTTTTACTCTCTTATGCTCTCCTAAGTATAAAACATGAAATTAAATAATTAGGAGCATCGAATTCACCAAATCTAAGGAGGAACCATTCATAAATGGGCTAAGCATAGGATAAAAATATGTATAAATTATGGTTTATCAAATACCCCAACACTTAAGCATTTGCTTGTCCTCAAGCAAAAATCCTCAACTCATAATCAAAATAAATTCTTCTCAATTTATAATCCCCATCAATAATATCTTAAAATAATCCATAAGTACTCATACATTGAAAATTCAATTAAAAGTACACCAAAGTTTCAAACATTCCAAGTTGAGCATTTTATCACGAAAACATAGGTGTCTCCCCTCATCTAAGTGATTACCTTTGATCAAAATATCATAGAGTTTAACATCGTCGCTAAAGATTCACTCAAATCACTCAAGGTGTTTAAGGACATCAATAAAAGCACTCATTAGTCAATATGAAAAGTTATCACTATAGGCTTGCTTGAAAATAAAATCTCCACCACTATATATTGAGCTGATACATTAATAAAAAAGGTCTCTTTAGAGGGTTGTAACGTGGCTTTCGTTGGGGGTGTGGTCACAAGCTGAAAGTAGATGTTAGAATCGAGATTGAATTGAAAAATTACCTAGCTAGAAAAATAACTAGTCATCAGTTGAATACAAGTGAGCTTCTTCTCAGAATATGGAATTAACACTCAAGCTCAAAAATGACGAATAACTACTAATATGTATGTAAGTATTTTTTTAAGAACAATTCAAATATTTAAAAGCACAAAACATAACTAAGCAATTTGTTCAAATCAAATCTCGACAAAAATAGGGATCAAATTAGGAGATTTCAACAATAATGGGTTATGGGTTAATATTGAGGGTAAATCAATTAATGACTTGTTAGGCTCAAAAGGGGTTCACTAAGGGTTAATTATGGAGGTAGGCTTTTGTGGAGTGAGTGGGTTAAACCTAAGTGCCTTTATCATCTTGACATGTCAAATCAAATGGTGTGGTCTTGACATGCATAATCAAGCAAGTTCTAGAATAACAAATCAAAACTGACGCACTCATAATGAAAGTGAGCATGAAAGGAATAAAATATACTGTAAAGGCTCAAGATTTCACAAAAATTATGGCTTTTTGATGTTCAAACTTGTGAATTTCAACTCAAGATAATAACTAAACTTAGGGAAACAACCTAAAAGTTTTTAATTCTTCAAAAATCAACTTATCATGCTTGATTCCCTAATGTCTTAAAGGTTAAACAATCAATGCATAAATACCTATATTTTAATTCAAGACATATCAATAAAAATCATAAATTAATCAAAATTCATTCTAATAGTGATATCAATGATTCACGTGAGAATAAGATAAAATTCAGGGATTTCTAATGATGATGTGAAAGACCCCCCACACTTAAGATGTACATTGCCCCCAATGTACAAAAATAGGTATATTGAAAAGTATAGATATATAATCATAAGAGAGGGAGAGAGGTGAAACTTCCTGAATGATGAATGGACTCATTGAATTGGAGTTATGGAGAATAACAGGCCAAGGCAATGATGAGAGTGGAGGAGGATACTCCGGTGGTGGTAGAGGTTCATTAGTCCATAAGTCCTGCGCCATTGGAGTTTTTAGTTCCTGTTTGATGATGAGCTTTCGAGCTCTTTATGACTGTGATAAAATCAAGAACTCTTTAGGAAATATAATGAAGCATATTTACTCGTAATGAAATAGCCGAAAAAATTGTAAAAACTCAAGATAAAATAGTATTAACAAGAAATAAAAACTAATTTCAAAATATAAAGATAAAGCTAAAATAGATAATAGGTGTGTATAGAGAAATTGGGGCACACGGCTAGGGCACGCCGTGTGCCTTCATTTCAGCCCATGCATTTCGTGGTGTTCGAAATTGGGTGCATTGGTGTCCACGGCAATGTTGCACGGTCGTGTCAATCTTCGTTCGCTTCTCCCACGCCCGTGTATGCAGGCACATGACCGTGTTATTGTGACAGTGTTGACCATGGGGGTTGGGCACTGACGTGTCGAACGCTCGTGCTAAATTGATAGGTTTGCCCATGGTTTCAAAACACGGGTGTTTTGCACGCCAGTGTTATTTTGGCAGTTTCATCCACGGCCATGTCGCACGGGCGTGGCAACTTATCACATCCCATGTTGGGGAAAATTTTTTGCCCTGTTTTCACACGACCATAGCTCATGGTCGTGTTGCATCCCGTGGTATGTGCACGGCCTACGGCACGCCCGTGTGCCTGGCCGTATGGTTTTGAAAGTCCTGTGTTTAGTGACGTAGTTAGTGAATTAAATGTTAAAGACTAAAATTTACAGAAGTTAGCACCGTTAGTCCTCTCGAGAAGTGCTTGTTTATAGTCTAACCTAGACTCTACGTTGTGGGTGTATTTAGATAACTTTATGGAGCCGTAGCTACTCTTTATCATCTTTGAAATTCTCACTGTTATAGATTTTGAGACGATGTCCATTTACCTTAAAAGTGCCTTGTGATGGATGACTTACCTCTACTATACCATATAAAAATACAGTTTGAACCACGAAAGGACTTGACCATCGTGATTTAAGCTTTTCAGGAAACAATTTGAGCCTCGAGTTAAATAACAAGACAAGATCTCCAACTTGAAATTGACTTCGTTGCTTCAAACGGCCGTTGTGGCGGCGCTTCATCGGTTCCTTATATAGGCACGAATCTTCATATGCATTGGCTTTCCACTCATCTAACTCGTTCAACTGCATCAACCTGTTTTCACCTGCAAGTTTGCGGTCAAGGTTTAGAAATTTTATAGCCCAGAATGCCTTGTGTTCCAACTCAAACGGTAGGTGACAACTTTTCCCATAAACAAGTCTGTAAGGTGATGTTTCTATGGGAGTCTTAAAAACAGTTCTATAAGCCCATAAAGCATCCTTCCTGTTTAATTCTATTGTCTTTTCTACGATACATTTAAGCTCTCGGTTCGCTACTTCGACTTGGCCACTAGTTTGAGGGTGATAAGGGGTAGTTGTTCTATGATGAACTCCATATTTCTTGAGGTTCTTGTCAAATTGGGCATTACAAAATGAGTACCCCTATCACTGATAATTTCTCTAGGTGTACCAAATTGAGAGAAAAGTTTCTTAAGGAATCGTACTACTATTCTTACATCATTAGTAGGTAAAGCTTGGGCTTCAACCCATTTGGACATATAATCAACAGCTACTAAGATGTATTTATTTTCGAATGAACTAGGGAATGGACCCATGAAGTCGATACCCCAAACGTCAAATATTTCACATGAGATCATATATGTCTGAGGCATTTCATAACGTTTGGATATATTACATGTCCGTTGACATTTGTCGCAAGAAGTAACATACCTATTGGCGTCTTTGAATAGAGTGGGCCAATAAAAAATTGATTCAAGGACTTTATATGCGGTCTTATTTCCACCGTAATGTCCTCCAGCCGGTCCTGAGTGGCAATGTTCCAAGATTTTCAATGCTTCTGTGAAGGGTCTTCCCAGAAGTATTTTTTCATATCAGTGAAGAATCACTTCTTTTGCTGATGTGTCAACCCTTTTGGGATAATGTTAGCGGCTAAAAAATTTGCAATATCTGCAAACCAAGGTACCTCAAAATCAGATATAGCAAAAAATTGTTCTTTAGAGAATGAATCATTTATTTCAATGTCATCTGGTTCTTTGGTACTTGAGTTTTCAAGCCTGGAGAGATGGTCAGACGCAAGATTTTCAGCTCCTTTTTTATCCTTAATCTCCAAGTCAATTTCCTGCAATAATAAAATCCATCGACTGAGTCGAGGTTTTGCATCAGTTTTAGTCAAAAGGTGGCGAAGAGCGGAGTGGTCAGTATAAACGACAACTTTAGACAATATTAAATATGGCCTAAATTTATCGAATGCAAAAACTACAGCTAGCGGCTCTTTCTTCGTGGTGGTGTAGTTTTCTTGTGTGGCTACCAAAGTCCTGTAGCATAATAGATATGTTGAAAATGTTTATCTCTTCGCTGTCCCAAAACTACACCTACTGCAAAATCCCTCGCATCGTACATTAGTTCAAAAGGTGAATTCCAATCAGGTGCAATTATAATTGGGATTTGGAAATAGCCACAGAGTCCGTCTAAAAAGCAGTAGTACATGTGTCCTAACAATCTTTCCAACATTTGGTCAATGAATGGAAGGGTAACGTGGTCTTTTCTCGTGGCATCATTTAGTTTCCTATAATCAATGTAGACTCTCCAACCTGTGACTGTCCTTGTTGGGATTAATTCATTCTTCTCATTGACTACAACAGTCATGATCCTTTCTTAGGAACAACCTGCACTGGACTCACCCAAGAACTGTAAGAGATAGGATAAATAATAACAGCATCTAGGAGTTTAATTACCTCAGCTTTAACAGCTTCCTTCATATTGGGGATCAGTTGTCTTTGGGCTTGCACGCATGGTTTATATTCATCTTCCATTAAAATTTTGTGGGTGCAAAAAGAAGGGCTGATCCCTTTAATGTCAAAAATTTTCCAAGCTATGGCCCTTTTATGCTCTCTTAATACTTGGAGTAATTCCTCTTTCTCTTTGGGTTATAAGTTGGATGCAATAATTACCGGTAATGTGGACTTTTTTCCAAGGAATGCATATTCCAAGTGATTCGACAATTGTTTAAGTTCCAATTTGGGAGGTTTGTCAATAGAGGGTTTTTGCTTAAGTTCATCTTTTATCTTAATTCCCTCATATTCTACTAGTTTTAGGGAGTTTCATTGGAGTTAGGTCAGTTTCGATTTTAGAATCATCATCCATCCCCTCTCCTTGGGTGAAACACAGTTCCATCTTGTCCTTGTGTACGATTTCCTAAAAAAGAATCTTGAGTAGCATGATCAATAGAGTCGATAAAATAACATGAGTCATCCTGTTCTCTAGAAAATCTCATGACATCATATATTTTAAAAATAATCTCTTCGTCACCTACTCTAAGTACCGATTTACCATCACCCACATCAATTACAGCTCTCGCAGTGGCTAAAAATGGCCGATCTAAAATTAAGGGCACTTCAACATCTTCATCCATGTCAAGCACAACAAAATCAACAGGGAATATAAATTTATCTACTTTTACAAATAAGTCCTCTATAATTCCCCTAGGATCTTTAACTGATCTATCAGCTAATTGAATACTCATCCTAGTGGGTTTAGGTTCCCTAAGACCAAGTTGTTTAAACATTTTATATGGCATCAAATTAATACTGGCGCCAAAATCAGCTAGTGCTTTATCAACATTCAAACTACCAATTAAATAGGGAATAGTTAAACTTCCTGGGCCTTTCAGTTTGGTTTGTAGTTTGTTTTAGAGTATGGCTGATCACTTTTCATTAAGCTCCACTATAGATAAGTCTTCAAACTTCCTTTTGTTTGTTAGAAGCTCCTTTAAGAATTTTGCATATGTAGGCATCTGCGATATAGCTTCAACAAAAGGTAAGTTAATATGAAGTTGTTTAAAAAGTTCAAGAAATTTACCGAATTGCGCATCCATGCGGTCTTTCTTCAACTTTGCTGGGTATGGGATTGGTGGTTTATATTCTGTACTCGCCGGCCTTGGGTCATTTTTACCTACACATTCTTACCTTTGCTTACCACCATTTCTGTCCTTGGTTTTTCAACTAACCCTTGCTCATCTTGAATGGCAATCGCGTTGAGTTGCTCCCTTGGGTTAGATTCAGTGTTGCTTGGTAGGCTATCTTGTGGTCATTCAAAAATCAACTTGGCGAGCTGTCCAATCTGAGTTTCAAGCCCCTGGATTGATGCTTGTTGATTTTTGAGTGTGTTCTCGGTATTCTAAAAATGAGTTTCTGACACTGAGATGAATTTGGATAGCATCTCCTCAAGGTTCAGTTTTTTCTCCTGCTGGTACAGGGGTTGCTGAAAACCTAAAGGGGGTAGTGGTCTCTGATTCCCTTGGCCTCCCCATGAGAAATTTGGGTGGTTCCTCCAACCTGCATTGTAAGTATTACTATAAGAATTATTTTGAGATCGAGGATTATTACCCATGTAATTTAACTACTCGTTCTCCATGTTGTGGCCATAAGGTCGGTATTCTGAACTGCTTGATCCACCTCCACTTGTTTCGCACTACATTACTGGGTGAACCTATGAAGAACTAAGAAAACCATCAATTTTCTTATTCAAGAGTTCTACCTGATTAGAGAGCATGGTGACCAAATCGACGTTATAAACGCCGGCTGTTTTCGTTGGCTTTGTCCTCATGACTTCCCACTGATAGTTATTTAGTGACATCTCCTCTATAAATTCATAGGCATCTTCAAGTGTCTTATTATTGATGGTTCCGCCAGCAGCTGCGTCAACCATCTACCGAGTCAAAGGGCTCAGACCATTGTGAAACGTTTGGCCTGTAGCTAGAGTGGTAACCCATGGTGAGGGCATCTTCGCAAAAGGTCCTTGTATCTGTCCCATGCATCGTAGAGTGTTTCTAAATCCATCTGAACAAAAGAAGAGATATCATTATGTAATTTAGCCGTTGGAAAATATTTTAATAAAAACTTTTCAGTCATTTGTTCCCAAGTAGTTATTGACCCCTGTGGTAACAAATTCAACCACTGTTTAGCTTTGTTTCTCAATGAAAAAGAGAATAACCGAAGGCGAATGACCTCATCAGAAACGCCATTAATTTTAAATGTATCACATAGTTCCAAAAAGTTTGCCAAGTGAGCGTTGGGATCTTTGTCCTGCAAACCATCAAACTGAACAAATTGCTGTATCATTTGAATTGTGTTAGGTTTCAGTTCAAAAGTATTTGCAGCTACAGCAGGTCTAGCTATGCTGGATTCAGTTGCTGTTAAAGAAGGTTTAGCATAATCATACATAGTACACAGAGCAGGATTCTGATTAACAGCAATCGCAAGAGGTAGCAGATTTTCTTGGTTTTTAGCCATCTCCTCGGTTGTGGTTGAAGTATCGTCCTTCTGCTCTTCTGTGTATCGTAAGCTTTGCCTTATTTCTTTTCGGTTTCTGCAAACTGTGCGATCGAGCTCATTATCAAACAGTAATGGTCTTGACGAGTTTTTCCTGCTCATAAACTAGAAAAACCTGTCAAAAGAAAATAAATGAAAAATTAGGAAAGAAAATAAAAATTTAAATTGCAATAAAAGTAAAATGGCTAAAGTAATAAAAATCGAGTGTTCCTAATAGTGTGATCGAGTCTCCGACGTTTCCTTCGATCCTCGAGTGGCTTGATAAAAACTATAAGAAAAAGAAAATAAAGAAAGTAAGCACTAGGCTTAGTAAGCTTACAAGAAAATAAATTATAACATTCAACATAATGAATAATTATACATAATGTCACCTAGCCTCATAAACTTTCTTTACTTCTCATTTTCTACCTTCTTCTTTACTCACTTACCTTCTTTCTTACCTGACCTTTCACTATTCATAAATATAATCTACGTTCCCTTTTGCTGATTATTCACTGTAATTTAACATGTACAATGACCTGTTGAACCACTCGGAATACTAAGGTCGTTCCTGTCTATCAATATCCTACCAATGCCATGTCTTCGACATTGACTTACATGAATTATTCCTGTCTCCAATGCCATATATATATCTAATATGGGCTTACATGGCTCATTCCTGTCTCCAAAGCCATATATTTGATATGCACTTACATGGCTCATTTCTGTCTTGTCCTGTCCTGTCAACCCCAATATCCTAACATTCCTAAGGATCAAACGGGGCTTCCTAATGCTTTTTCTCTGTCACTTCGCCTTTAATTCAACTTTAAATATTCTCAAAAAATAAGTATATAAATGCTGGAAATTGACAATAATAATGTAAAATAAAAGAATATTGCATTTTTTACTGTAAACTCACCTCGATACAAAATGTGACTAAACTTTACAATTTAGTCCTTTACTTTTTCTTTTCCCCGATCTACTCCCAAATTTCGCTCTTCTTGATCTATAATAGCAAATTTAACTTATTTAATATTCACATTTATCAAAACATTCCTTGACCCAAACTTTGGCAAAATCACATTTTTGCCCCTAAACTTTCACATATTTTCACTTTTGTCCCAAGGCTCATAATTTAAACTTCATCCTATTTTCTTATATTTTATGACATGCTGATCATTTTTCCCTTCTATGACAACATCAAATTCACACTCTAACATGTACTTATGACTATTAGGTATTTTTACCGATTAAGCCCTTTTACTCGTTTTCACTTAAAACTGAGTAGCACAAGTTGTCTAACATAATTTAAAACCTCATATTCTTTCATAAAACATCAAAATAAACACTTTTCACCTATGGGTGTTTTTCCAAATATGAACCCTAACTTAAATTATTGCTAGCATAAGCTTTATGGAGCTACCGGGACTCCGAAAACGTAAAGAACATTAAAAACGGGGCTTGGAATCACTTACTATGGAGCTTGAAAGCTTGAAACAAACCCTAGCTATGGAGAACCCTTGAAATTTCGTGCTAATGAAGAAGATGATGAATTTTATGTTATTTTTCCCTTTTTATTTCATTTAATATCCAAATGACCAAAATGCCCTTCCTTATTAAACTTTCAAAAACTCCATCCATGTCGTCAAATTGTTATTTAAACCCTCCTAATTAATATTTCAAAGCAATTTCATACTAAAAACTTCTACAATGCAAGTTTTGCAAATTATTCAATTTAGTCCCTAATCTCAACTTAAGCACTTTATGCATAGAATTTCATCACAAAGTTTTCACACAATCATGCAATCATATCATGGACCTCAAAATAATAATAAAATAAATTTTTCTACCTTGGATTTGTGGTTTCGCAACCACTGTTCCATTTAGGCCCTATTTCGGGATGTTACAGATATAATCAACTCATTTAAACTAAACCAAATTATAATATCATTATCACATTCAGTCTCAATCTTACAATTTCAGATATAACATATACTTTCATACATAAATGTTACCTTGGCCGAATATTCATATAATTATATTAACGAAATATCATTAAATTTTTAAAGCCAAAATGTCCTTATACAACAAAGTATACTTACACTCATATACACAAGCTCATGAATCAAAATATAACATCATATGCATACACTTATTATATGGTCGAATATACTATACAATACTCATATATTTACTTTAATAACTTGTATACTTTGTCTTTCATATCAAATAACCAACTTACCCTATTTTCAAATAGGTAATTAACTAACTCATAGTTGATCGTTTTAGCTTATTTTACTCCTTCAATCATAACTTATCATTTCCTATTGAACCATTAGGGATCGAATAGGATACTCAAATAATCACATATATCGAACAAGCCAATGTCCCAGACGTGGTCTTACATGCTATCTCATATCGATGCCACTGTCCCAGACAGGGTCCTACACGAATCGAATACGATGCCGATGTCCCAGACATGATCTTACACTTAACTACATATATCGATGCCTACGACCCAGTCGTGGTCTTACATGAAAACACATATCAGAATCCTATGGTTCGTACGGGGCTTTTGAACGTCATAACTCAGTTGAAACAAATTCGTTAACATAGCTCCCAAGCTTATTTACATTCTGCTAACATATATATTTTCAAATAATTCAATTTAGCATATAAAACTCATATTTATTTAAAATTAACAATATCTATTTGCTTATAAACTTACCTCGGACAATGAAAATCAGAACGGGACGGCTAGTCGACAACTTTAGTTTTCCCCCCAATCCAAATCCGATTTCTTTGGTTCTTGATCTAAACATATACAAATTAAACTAGTTCAAACATATTTTCATTCATTTTAGTCCAAAAACAATTAAATGGTTAAATTACCATTTTACCCCTGACATTTTACACTTTTTACAATTTAGTCCTTATTAACAAAACACAAAATATGCAAAATTTCAATATATCTTGCTTAGGCCGAACATTCATCATTCTCATACAAGTCCATATATTTCATTTATTTCACATTTTAGTCCCTCAATTTATTATTTTTGCAATTTAGTATTAATTACTCAAAATCATCAAAAATTCCAATACAAAACATATCAATCCAAAACATATCTTTCATATTTCATCAACTAACATCACAAAACTCAAATATTCATCAATGGCATAACTTAAAATATTCTTCAAAATAAAAAATTCAAGCATAGGCTTTGTAGATAACATAGCAACGATCTCAAAAACGTATAAATTATCAAAAACCGAGCTAAAATTCACCTTGAATCAAGTTTGCTAATGGCCAAACCCTTAAACTCCTTATTTTCTTTTTCTTTTCTCTAATTTCGATCATGCAAAGTGTTTGAACACTTTATGTTTTATTTAATGTTTTATAATATTATTACATATTAATTAATTTATAAATATAACCTTTATAATTAAATAACTAAAACATATATATCAAGGGTACAATTGTCCATCATTATCTCCAATGGTCTATTTGCAACTTAAATGTTTCATATTAAAAAGACAAGTTCAATTCGGCTCTTACATGTTTAACCACCAAATTTTCATTTTACGTGACTGAGCCCTTTTTATTAAATTGACACTCAAATAGCAAAATTAAATCACAAAAATTTTACAGATATAAATTCATACATAATAAACACAAAAAATAATTTTAAAATATTTTATGACTGAGATTCATGGTTCCGAAACCACCGTTCTAATTAGGGTCTAAATTAGGCTGTTACAGGCTAGGGAAGCATTCCTCTATATGATGAGTGCCTGGTATACGGAGTTTGTTCGAACGAACCCAAACGCTTAACCCCTTCCACCCCTACGTATTCCTCAGCCTATTCCTATAGCACCATAATGTATGGATTTTATGAGATTGAATAAACCTCCAGTGGATAAAATTCAAAAGCAATGAGCCGAAGAGTTTCGAGCTAGTATAGATGATGATCCTAAAAGGGTAGAGTTCTGGCTTAAGAATACTATCAGGGTATTTGATGAGTTATCATGCACACCTGAGGAATGGATGAAGTGTGTTGTGTCACTCCTGAGAGACTTAGCTTATCAATGGTGGAACACCCTTGTGTCGGTTGTACCAAGGGAGAGAGTTAATTGGGGATTTTTCCAATAGGAGTTTCGTAAGAAGTACATTAGCCAGAGGTTTATCGATAAGAAGCGAAAGGAATTTCTTGGGTTAAAAAAGGATCGAATGACTATAACAGAGTATGAACGTAAGTTCATAAGTGTAACAGTTCGGTTTTGACCCTAGTCGGAAAAATGGTTTCGGGACCATAAATCTATGTCTAAAAAATATTTTAATATTATTTTCTGTGTTTGTGATATGTGAATTTACATCTGTGAATTTTTTGTGATTTAATTTGTCTGTTTCTTTGCTTAATTATGAAAAAAGGATTGAATCGCGTAAAGTATAAAAGTTGAATGCTAGATGCTAAAGCACCTATTTGTTTTGACTTTTAAAATAAAGGTCCTTGCATGTCAATTGGACCATTATACTAATGCATGTACAAGTATGGACACTAGTGGATGGAATTTTTAATTGTTAATTAAGGGAAAAATTGGAAAATGTATATTAATGTATATTTTAATAAAATAAACATGAAATGTCCATGCATATTAGTTCATCTTTGGCCGAAAATTAAAAGGAAAAATAAAGAAAAAGAACAAGCTCGGTTTGGCCTTGTCCAAGCTTGATTAATGTTAGAATTTTTGTTTCGTTTTTGATAATTTCTACGTTTCTCTGATCGCTGCTTCGTGTTCTTCAAAACCCATGTCTGAATTTTTGTTTCTGTTAAAGATTTCATGAAATTCCATTGTTGATCTCATGAGTTTTGTGATGTTTTTGAATGAATTATGAAGGCTTGGTAGATGGTTCATAAATTTTGTCTTTGAGTTTTTGATGAAATTGAGCTATTTGGGTTAAATTGTGAAAATGAGGCTTAGAAGGACTAAATTGTGAAATAAACATGTTGTATGGGCTTATCTAGAAGCCATAAAAATATGGCTAGCCCCTGTTGGAAAGAAATTTTGCTTATATGTGATTTTATGAAAAATGGACTAAATTGTCAAAGTGTGAAAATGTAAGGGCTAAAATGCAAAGTGCCCTAAATATGTGTATATGGATTAAATTGAATGAAATGAATTATTGAATGGTTGAATTTGTATTGCATTAGATCAAGAACAAAGAAAATCTGACTTAGATCGAAGAAAGTCTAAAATACTCGAATAGTTGACTCGTTCCGTACGAAATCCGTCTGAGGTAAGCCAAATTACAATTACATGTTAATTGAAATAAATTATGTACATATAAACTGTAATTTGTATTGGATGTCCTTGAGAGCCTGATAAATGGATTTTGAATAAATTTTGATAATATGATAGTATCCAGAAAGCTATGTATGTTTCCAAAGAAAGGTTGACATCTGTCCGAGACATCGTATAAGATCGTGTCTGGGACACAGGCCTCGATTGAGAATTACGTATAAGACCATGTCTGGGACATTGGCATCGTATCTGATTTCGTCTAAGACCTTATTTGGAATAGAGGCATCGATATTGAATTACATGTAAGACCACGTCTGGGACATCGGCATTGTACTTGATTATGAGCATCTGTATCTTTTCTGACCCGTCTGATTATAGGGTACGAAATCAGAGATTGAGTATATGAATTGTATAACCTATGCAGGTACGTTTGTATCGTACTAAATTTTCTGAATATGAAAAACTCTGTCTATGTGAAATATGTATGGAAATGAAGCATGAAATATATGCAAACAAAGGAGCATGGTTAAGTTTATGAATTATTCTATTCAATGGTTATGAATCTAGATGGTTGAATGGTACTTATATGCTTTAGTAATTATACCAATTGTATTTGGCTTACTAAGCACTTTGTAGCTTACTCTGTGTGATTACTGTCTATTTTACAGTTATCATGGCTACTAAAGGCTTGGGGATAGTCGAGGATCATCACCACACTATCGATCTCATTTTGGTACTTTTGAAAGTGTACATATTTTAAAGTATGGCATGTATAGGCTAGAAGGTCTATGTATATAAGTTTTGTTGTGTATATATTATGCCATAGGAGTTGGCTAGCAAATGAAATGTTGTATATAGTTTTAGTATTTGGTTGATGGTGCGAAATGATGTATGGTTGTAGTGTTTTATGAGCTAATACGTTTTTGTTATAATGAAGCATGATTTGAGCATGAAATTGGTTGAAAATTTTTTGTATGAATGTTGCATAGCATTTCTTGTAGGTTTCACCCAAAGAGAAGTGGCAAATTGACTTAAACCAAACCTACATTGTGTCACACGATCAAGGGACACGGGCGTACCTTGTGGCTGTGTAAGAAAAATAGTATTCACCTAAAAATCACACAGCCTTGAAACGGGCGTGTCATATGGCCATAGGCTAAAGCCAGTAGCTAGCTAAGTATCACACGACCATAGTACACGGGTGTGCCTATTGGCCATATGAAAAAGTCAGTATAGGACCTATTTTTGGCACGGCTGATTTACATGGGCGTGTCTAATGCCTGTGTGTGACACACGGCCTAGTCACACGGGCTTGTGGATTTTATAGTTTTGAAATATTTGTTAAGTTCTAAAAATTCTGAATAGGTTCGGTTTAGTTTCGACCTTTCCTTAAATGTATGTTTAAGTCTTACAGCCTATATTTGGAGACGATTGCTTATGAAATGATGTTAAATAATATATGTGATTCTGTCTGTCTGGTAATGCCTCGTAACCCTAATCTGATGTCGGTTACGGGTTAGGGGTGTTACAGTAAGACTCAGTAAGTATGCCCAAAAGTGTGTATCAACTGAGGCCATCATGTGTAAGAGGTTTGAGGATGGGTTAAATTAGGACATCCGATTGTTGGTTGGTAACCTAGAATGTTGCACTTTTAAGAGAGCTTGTAAGGCCGAGGAACTCGTTAAAGAGAAAAGAAATGCTGAGTTTCAGTCTCAAGATTTGAAGAAGAGACAGATGAGTAAGTCACTGCAGTATTCATTTAATAAACCAAGAGAGTTTAATACTTGATTGAGTGCATCAGTTGGGTACTGAAATAGAAATAAGGGTAAGCAATACTCGGTTTCAAAAGCTCAGACTACTTTGATTGCTAGTGTTGGTAACGCCTGATCGAGTAGACCGGAGTGTTCGCATTGTGATAGACATCACTTCGGTGAGTACTAAGCTAATGATGGAGCTTGTTTTAAGTGTGGTTCCCAAGATCATTTAATTAGAGATTGCCCCGGAATGGTTGATAAGGAAAGATTTTAGAGTGCAAGATCGGGCAATGCTACGTCTAGAGGGAGACCCTAGAGAAATCTGGGAAATGGAGCTAGTACTAAGAGTGTACCTAGAGATCCAGCTGTGAGACCCGAGGAAGAGCACCTGCAAGGACTTATGCCATTCGTGCTCGCGAAGAGGCTTCATCTCCTGATGTGATTACAGGTACTTTTTCTTTTTATGATACTTCTATTATTACTTTGATTGATCCAGGATCTACCCACTCATATGTTTGTTTGAAATTGGTATCTAGTATGAATATGTCTATTGAGTCTGCAGAATTTGTGATAAAAGTGCCAAACCCTCTAGGAAAGTATGTGTTAATTGATAAAGAATGTAAGAATTGCCCTTTAATGATTAGAGGTCATTGTTTTTCGACTAATCTTATGCTTTTTCCGTTTGATGAATTTGATATAATACTTGCTATGGATTGGTTAACAATGCATGATGTAGTAGTAAACTGTGGAAGGAAAATCGTTGAATTGAAATATGAAAGTGGTAATATTCTTCGGGTTGAATCAGATAAATCAGATAGCTTGCCTGCGGTGATTTCTTCTTTGACTGCTCAGAAATGTATGAGAAAAGGTTGTGAAGCTTATCTTGCCTTTGTGTTGAATACAAAAGAGTCCAAGTTGAAAATTGAGTCGGTGCCGGTAGTATGTGAGTATCCGAATGTGTTTCCGGAATAGTTTCTCGGATTACCTCCTATTAGAGAAGTTGAATTTGGTATTAAGTTAATTCATGGTACTGCACCTATTTTGATTGCTCTGTGTAGGATGGCTCCGATGGAATTAAAGGAGTTAAAAGTTCAATTACAAGTGTTAACGGATAAAGGTTTTGCGAGACCTAGTTATTGTCTGTGGGGTGCACCGGTACTATTTATGAAGAAGAAAGATGGTTCAATGAGACTGTGTATAGACTACCGACAGCTCAATAAGGTAACAATAAAGAACAAGTATCCCTTACCAAGGATCGATGATTTGTTTGACCAATTGAAGAGAGCCACAGTATTTTCAAATATAGACTTGAGGTCCGATTACTACCAGTTGAGAGTTAAGGAGCTAGATGTGCCAAAAACTACATTTCGGACAAGTTATGGACATTATGAATTTGTTATCAAGCCTTTTGGTTTAACGAATGATCCTACTGTATTTATGAATTTGATGAACCGTATTTTTTTATCGTATTTGGATAAATTTGTTGTTGTTTTTATTGATGATATACTGATTTATTCTCATGATGAGACCGAGCATGCCGAGCACTTGAGAACAATTTTGCAAACTTTGAGAGACAAGCAGTTGTATGCTAAGTTTAGTAAAAGTAAAATTTGGCTTCAAAAAGTCAGATTTTTGGGGAACATTGTATTGGGTGATGGCATTAAAGTTGACCCGAGTAAGATTACGAGTTAGTGATTGACTACCACCCAGGAAAGGTGAATATCGTCACCGATGCTTTGAGTAGGGAGTCGTTATTTACTTTGAGGGCTATGAACACTCAGTTGGCTTTATCAGATGATGATTCGATTCTAGCTGAGTTAAGAGCTAGACCGATGTTTCTCCAAGAGATTTATGAAGCTCAGAAAAATGATAGTGATTTTCAAGACAATAGAGTTTGGTGTGAGTCGGGTATTGAATCAGATTTCAGATTGGTTCCGATGGATGCTTGATGTTTCGAGATAGGATTTGTGTCCCTAAAAATACCGAATTGATTTAGAAGATTTTGTGTGAGGCACATAGTAGTCGTTTGTCTGTTCATCCAGGCAGTACAAAGATGTATAATAACTAGAAGAAAATGTATTGGTGGTCAGGAATGAAAAAAGATATTTCTAAGTTTTTAGTGAGATGTCTGATTTGTCAGCAAGTAAAAGCTAAACACTGAGTACCTTCCAGTTTACTTTAGCTTGTGATGATTCCCGAGTAGAAGTGGGACAGCGTTACTATGGATTTTGTGACGGGTTTGCGTTTGAGACCGAGAAAGAAAGATGTTGTATGGGTTGTTGTAGATCGATTGAGAAAGTTAGCTCATTTTATACCGATACGTACCAATTATTCACTTGACAAGTTAGTTGAATTGTATATTTCTGAAATTGTGAGATTCCATGGAGTGCCTTTGTCGATTATATCAGATAAAGATCTGAGGTTCACTTTGCGGTTTTGGAAAAAGTTACAAGAAGCGTTGGGTACAAAATTGAATTTTAGTAATGCTTTCCATTCACAAACGGAAAATCAATCCAAAAGTGCAATTCAAATCCTTTACGATATGTTACGGTGTTGTGTTCTTGAGTTCCAAAGTAGTTGGGAAAAGTATTTATAGTTGGTGGAATTTGCCTACAACAATATTTTCAGTCGAGTTTGAAAATGGCGCCTTATGAGGCATTGTATGGGCGTAAGTGAGAGAATTAGATTCACGGAGTTGATTTAGTCAGAGAAACCGAAGAAAAAGTAAAGGTAATTCATGATTTCTTGAAAGCTGCTTCGGATAGATAGAAATCCTACGCGAATTTGAAACAAAAAGAGATTGAGTTTCAAGTCGGTGATAAGGTATTCCTGAAAGTATTTCCACAGAAGGAAGTCCTTAGATTTGGCCAGAAGGGCAAGTTGAGTCCGTGTTTTATTGGACCGTATGAAATTACAGAAAGGATAGGGCCAGTAACATATCGATTGGCTTTCCGTCTAGATTGGAAAGAACTCATGATGTGTTCCATGTGTCTATGTTGCGCCGTTACCGATCAAACCTTTCACATTTGATTTCATCGACAGAAGTTGAGATTCGACCGGATATGACTTATGGCGAAGAGCTAGTAAAAATTTTGGCTCTGGAAGTCAAACAATTGAGAAACAAAAGTATTGCCCTTGTGAAAGTATTATGGCAAAGACATGGCGTTGAAGAGGTTACATGGGAGACCGTGGAAAACATAAGAAACCGATACCCAAACCTTTTCACTGGTAAGATTTTTGGGGACGAAAATCACTAAGGGGGGAGAGTTGTAACATCCCGAATTAGAGTCTAATCAGAACAGTGGTTTTGAGACCACAAATCTGAAGTAGAAATAATTATTTTATGATTATTTATGAGGTCTATGATATGATTGCATGCTTGTGTGAAAATTTTATGAAGAAATTTTATTAATAAAGTGCCCAATTTGACATTTAGGACTAAATTGCAAAGGTTGCAAAATGTGAGTTCTAGAAGCTTTAAGCATGAGATTGCCATGGATTATTAATTAGAGGTCTTTAAATAGCAATTTGCCCAATTTATATTTTTATGGGAAAAAAGGGCATAAATAGGAAAATTTTGAAAGAAAGGCCTTAAGGGAATTTTTGTCATTTATTTAATAAAAGAATAAAAAGGGAAAAGTGAAACAAAATCTTGTCTGTCTTCTCCTACCTTAGCCAAAATTCTCAAAGAGCCATAACTAGGGTTTTGTCATCCTTTCAAGATCAATAGTAAGTATATCCTAGCCCCGTTTTAATGTTCTTTGTATTTTTGAAGTTGTTATCAACCGATATAGCTATTTATACCATTATTTTGATCTAGGGTTCATGTTCAAAAACTTACCCATGTGTGACAAGCATGTATTTTTATGTTTAATGGAGAAATAGGAAAGTTTGATGTATGATAAACATCTTTTACTAAGTGATTTTTTCATGAAAACACCTAAAAAGGACCTTTTTGTAAAATTTATAAAATAGGTGGTAAAAAGCTGTTATAAGTATGATATAGGTTCAGCTAGGCTTGGGTAACAAAGAAAATGAGTACATTTCATTTTACGAGCCTAGAGACGAAGTTGTAAATATGTGAAAAGTTAGTGATAAAAAGGTAATTTTGTCAAAGTATGAGTTATGGACTGAACTGATTAATGTGGTTATTAAACAAATGAAATTTGCTATTATAGCTCAAGAAAAACGGAGTCCGGACCTAAACCTAGAAAGAACAAAGTTGTGGACTAAATCGAATAGTTAGCCATATTTTGGTACTGAGGTAAGTTCATGTGTAAATAATTCAATATTATGTTATTATAAATCTATTACTTTGATATTGCATGAAATGTATATTGTCTCTATGAATTTGGTTATTGATGACTCGATGACGATCCGACAAAGGTTTGGTGCTTCGAAACCCCGATTGAACCTTAGGAATAGTTAGGATACAAATGTTATGACATTAGGGTTATGTGTGATCCCATGTAAGACCATGTCTGTGACATGGCATTGGCACCGATATGTGATCCCATGTAAGACCATATATGGGATATGGCATTGGAATCTATATGTGATTTCTTGTAAGACCATGTTTGGGACATGGCATCGATATGAGACATCGTGTAAGACCATAGTTGGGCTATCGGCATCGATATGTGATCCCATGTAAGACCATATTTGGGATATGACATTGGCATCTTACTATGTGTATGAGGTTTCCCGGGTATCCTTTAGTACTCCAAGTGGTTTAACAGGTAATTCAAAGATTATGTCAAAGAAATGAAAAGGTATGATCAAGTTGGAAGGGTACAGGTATGTACACAAAGCCCATAAATATTGAGATTATGAATCAATGAGAACTCGGTATGAAGTGAATGAATAAATCATGATTATGAGTTTATTTGTACACTATGTAAATAACATGATTTAAGATGTATCTATGACACTTGATGACATTGTGACAAACTATATTATGTTATCTATATAATAATGCATGATTAATGTTGTTCATTATTTACATTCAAACTTACTAAGCTTTATGCTTACTCCTCTTTCTTTTCCAATTTCTTATAGTATTGCCAAGCTAGCTCAGGGATCGAAGGACATCAAAGCTCGATTCACACTATCAAATTGATCTTTTGGGTATAGTGAATTCAAGTATTTTGAGTATGGCATGTATAGGGGACTTGATCTTTTTGTTTATGTGTCATTAATTTAGCAAGCGTGTTGGCTTATAATGATTTGATGATTCATTTTGTATATGGCCATGAGATATGGTTCATATTGATTATTAGGTTGTAAACCTAATTATTTATGCATGCATGTGTCAAAGTCTTGATGATGATGGATGGTGTTATATGGCATACAAGTATGATGAATGGATGATGACAAATTGGTATGGCTATGATCATGGTTTAAATGTGTGAATTGAGAGTAGATTAATAATGTTGATTGGCTATGAAATTGGTAAGTAA
Source organism: Gossypium hirsutum (assembly GCF_007990345.1). NCBI lineage: Eukaryota > Viridiplantae > Streptophyta > Magnoliopsida > Malvales > Malvaceae > Gossypium > Gossypium hirsutum. The sequence goes on along the minus strand of NC_053436.1, from coordinate 8,230,924 downwards.
GCTTGTTAATTTGAGTATGTGTTATATTAATTTGGCCAAGTGTGTTGGCTTATAATGATTTGATGATTCATTTTGTATATGGCCATGAGATATGGTTCATATTGACTATTGGGTTGTAAACCTAATTATTTATGCATGCATGTGTCAAAGTCTTGATGATAATGGATGGTGTTATATGGCATACAAGTATGATGAATGGATGATGACAAATTGGTATGGCTATGATCATAGTTTAAATGTGTGAATTGAGAGTAGATTAATAATGTTGATTGGATATGAAATTGGTGTGGAGTGCCTTAAGTAAGCTTGTTCATTTGAGTATGTGAAATGGTGACTTTACATGGGCATGAATTAGTCTTGATTAGGAATGATTGATTGTCAAAATGTGACATGTTGTGTGCCATGAAATATGTCTAAGTATGTGAGTGTCTAAGGGTGGCAAAAGGCTTGGAAAATAGCCTTATAGTTGTCCACACGGGTAGACACACGGGCATGTGTGTAGGCCGTGTGTGACACATGGTCAGCCCCATGGGCGTGTGTGACACACGGTCAGCCCCATGGGCGTGTGACCTGACCGTGTGTCCTCCGTATCTAATTAGGTAAAATAGAATGCCCAGTAGTAAACATATGAGCAGAGACACAGCCGTGTATCTTAGCCGTGTAAAGGACACAGCCTCAGGACATGGGCGTGTGCCCTGGCTGTGTGAAGTCTGCACTGGATTTTTGGAATTTAATTCGCGACACGGCCTAAGCACACGGGCATGTGACTCGACCGTGTGACCCTATTTAGTTGATGACATTAACAGAGAGTTACACGGGCGTGTCCCAAGCCATATAGGCGTTTGTGATCACACGGCCTACCCACACAGGCATGTGTCCCTCCAAAACGAGAAAATTTTCTAAGTGTCGCAAAAGTTCTGAAAGTCCTCAGTTTAGTCCCAAACCACACCCCATGTACGTGTTGGGCCTCCTAGGCCCGTATAAGGGACAATATGCTTGTGTATGAATGGTTTTAAATTGAGCAAAATTTTATGGCCCGATTTTGTATGAATGTTTATGTTTGAGTCCGGTAATGCCTCGGACCCTATCCCGGTGACGGATACGGGTAAGGGGTGTTACATGTATTTAGGTTTTGTTGGATCATGAGCTTTCATCTAACTTGTGTAGTCGTAATGTCTTGCTAGAGGCCACTTATGACTTGTAGGACCAAATATGATTTGGGCGTAGTGCCAACTTTAACTGAACCTATAGGGTCACATGTTAAGAATGAACAAGAATGGTTAAGTTTATCGCTCTCTTTAAGTAATTAAAATGATAATATTATTTTAAATTACGAATAATAATCAGTTATTATTTTGATTCGAATTTAATTTTGGAAATTTAAATTCATAGTAAAAATGATAACAAATAGTAATTTTGTTTCTATTTCCTATCAAATTCGGAAATAATAATAAACCAGATAAAAATGGGATTTGATATATTCCTTATTAGATAAAGGAATACAATTTAGTTATTCTTTAAAAGAGTTTTAGATTAAATAATAATTATTTAAAAGAGTTTTAGGTAAATAATAATTAAAACAGAATTTCATTATTATTTAAAAAAATTTTTAAAAAAAAAGATAATTAAATAGAATTTAAATTATTATTTAAAAGAATTTTTAAAATTCAAGATAAAATCTAATATTACTTTTCAAATAAAGAAAGAGATTTTAAATTATTTAAAAGAGTTTTAAATATATATACAACTTGAAATCTAGTTTTACTGAACCCTATATATGTGATATATGTACACTTCTCTAGTAACAAAAGCTTTTGGCTATCCGCTGTTTGAGAGAATAAATCAAAAATGTTTTGAGAAAATGCAGTTGGAACTAGCATTCCATTCCAACCATTCGTCATTTGTTCAAGTGTGGATACTTGTAGAGGGTATCCTCGATTGTGTTTTGAACGCAATACGGTAAGCCCACAAAGCTTCATCTAGTATGGATGACCAATCCTTGCGAGTTGGGTTCACCACTTACTCCAAAATTTGCTTAATTTCTCTGTTAAAAACTTTAGCTTATCCCTTTTTTAGGGATGATATTTCGTGAAAATCTGATGTTTCACTCCATACCTATGCAAGGCATTAGCAATGAATTTGTAATCAAAATGAGAGCCTTTGTCATTGATAAGTCCACAAGCTGTACTAAAACTTGTGAAGATATTTTTGTGCAAGAACTTCATCACCAAATTGGCATCATTAGTAGGGAGAGCTACAGCTTCAACCCACTTTGATACATATTCAACTACCACAAGTATATATAAATTTCCCTAGGAGGGTGGAAATTGACCCATAAAGTCTAGTCCCCACACATCAAACAACTCAGTCTCTTGGATATTTTGCAGTGGCATTTCATGCCTCCTAGAGAGGTTGCTCGTCCTTTGACAATGGTCTCATGCCTGGTAAAAGTCATGAGCATCCTTGAACATGCTTGGCAAATAAAAGCCAAATTAGAGAACCTTGGTAGCAGTTCTCATGCCTCCAAAATGTCCTCCGGAAGGAGCTGAATGACAATGTTGCAAAATGTTTTCGATTTCAGCATTAGGGACATATCTCTTAATTATTTGATTAGCATAATGTTTGAATAATGCTCATCCCAATAATAGTGTCTAGGATCGTGAATAAATTTCCTTCTTCTGTGGCTATTGAGATCAGGGGGCATCAACTTACTCAGTAAGAAGTTCACGATATCAGCATACCAGAGTAATGCCATGGCAACTAACAATTGCTCGTCTGGGAAGTTTTCCTTAATGATTTGAATATTGCCATCTTCAAGTCCAACTTCCAATCTCGACAAGTGATTAGCCACTTGATTCTTAGTCCATTTTCTATATCAAATTTCATCAGCAAAAGTATCAACCGGATCAACCTTGGCTTGACATCTTTTTTAGTCACCAAATACTTAATAGCAGAGTGGTCTGCATAAACTGTGACCTTAGTACCAGCTAAATAATATCTAAATTCATCAAACGTGAATACCACAAACAATAACTCTTTTTCAATGGTGGTGTAGTTCAGTTGCGCGTCTGCCAGGGTCCTACTTGCGTAATATATAGCATGAAATACTTTGTTTTTCCTTTGCCCCAACACTGCACCTACAGCAAAGTCACTGGCATCACATATATGTTCAAATGGCTATGTCCACTCTAGTGGTATTACAATCAGTGTTGTCACCTATTGCTTCTTCCATTCTTCAAATGCTCGCAAGTAAGGTTTATCAAAATTGAAGGGTCTATTATGCTCTAACAAAGCATACAGAGGTTGGATATCTTTGAAAAATATTTAATAAATCTTTTATAAAATCTTGCGTAGCCTAAGAAACTCTTAATAACTTTTACAATGGTAGGAGGTGACAATTTTTTGATCACCTCAATTTTGGCTTTGTCAACTGCAATCCCTTGCTGTGATATTTTATGTTCGAGAACAATTCCTTCACCAACCATAAATTTGTAATTTTCCCAATTTAAAACAAGATTTGTTTCTTTACAGTGAGAAAGAACCAATTCTAAGTTCTTTAAGCAGCTCTCGAATGTACTGCCAAACATAGATTCATTATCCATGAAAACATCCAAAAAGGTTTCCACCATGTCTGAGAATATTGCCATTATGCAATGCTGAAATGTTGCTGGGGCAGTACACAACCAAATGGCATTCGTCTAAATGCAAAAGTTCCTTATGGACATGTGAAAGTATTCTTTTCATAGTCACTAGGAGCTATGGCAATCTGATTATACCTTGAATACCTATCCAAGAAATAGTAGAAGGCTATCCCAGCTAATCTATCCAACATTTTATAGATGAACGACAAGGGTAAATGGTTCTTCTTAGTTGCCCTGTTAAGCTTGCGATAGTCCATGCATACTCTCCATCCCATAACAATACGAGTTAGTATGAGCTCATTATTAGTATTGCTAACTACTGTGACACCTTCTTTCTTGGGTACACATTGTACAGGGCTCACCCATAAACTATCTAAAATAGGGTATATAATTCCAGCATCGAGCCACTTGAGGATCTCTTTCTTTACAACTTCCTTCATGGTCGGGTTTAACCTTCTCTATTGTTTGATAGAATTGTTATGGCAATCTTCCAACAAAATCTTATGCATGCAGATAGCAAGGTTGATTTCCTTGATGTAAGCAATTGTCCATCCCAACACCTTCTTATATCTCCTCAAAACATCAAGCAACTTGACCTCTTGATCAAGTGTTAATTCTACAGATATAACTACTGCCAAAGTGTTGTTGTCTCCCAAGTAGGCATACTTTAAATGCAACAGCAAATGCTTTAACTCCAATGTGGGAGGTTCTTCTATAGAAAATTTAGGAGGTTTAAAAGAACGATATTATAAATTCAAGGATTCAAACTTCTTTCCTGGTCTATCCATCAATTGCTTGGTCTCCTTGATTTCATCGAGTTCTACAAGTGTTTTTGCTTCACTTAGCTCAGATAGATCTTCATCATCAAACTTAACATGAAATTTTTTTGCAAACTACTTCTCCACTATTGTTTCGATCAACCCAATAGCATGACACTCCTCATTTTCATTTGCATATTTCAAGGCATCGAATACATTGAAAGTAATTTGCTGATCGTTTACCTTCATTGTTAACTCACCTTTTTGAATATCAAATAACATTCTACCTATAGCAAGAAAAGGTCTTCCAAGAAAAATCGACACATGTTTTTTAGCCTCATATTCTAAAATAATAAAATTAGCTTGAAAAATAAATTTATCTACTCTTACCAGCTCGTCTTTAATTTTACCTTCCAGATGTGTGTAAGATCAATCAAGTAGCTGCAACGTAACTTTGTTGGGTCTTGCCTTCCCAATTCCTAGCTTCTTAAAGATAGACATAGGCATTAAATTTATACTTACTCCTAAATCACATAATGCCTTACCAACATAATGATTTCTAATTGAACAAGGGATTGTAAAACTCCCTAGGTCATTCAACTTTTGGGGCAATTATTCATCAACATCAGCATGCACCCTTCAGTGAGAGTAATAGTTTCAAATTCCCCCAATTGTCACTTCATTGATAATATGTCCTTCACGTATTTTATGTAATTGGGCATTTGCTCCAAAACTTCTACCAAAATTATGTTGATATTAAGTTGCTGCAGGACATCCAAAAATCTCTTAAACTGAATATCTTGCTTGGAATTCTAGAACCACTAAGGAAAAGGTGGCGGTGCCCTGCCTTCAAACTGCTGATATTATTTTGCTATGACATTCAGTTTGGCCATATGATCCGATTATGTTGCAACATTCTTATTTTTGGCCTTTTTAGATGTAGGTTGCTTTTCATATGGTTTTGCAATCTATCCTTCAATCTTCCTCTTCATTAGTGGTATCCCTAACAATTTCATTCAACTAAGTACCACTTCTGAGAGTGATGGCCTTGCAATACTCCTTTCCTTGTGATCTCGCATTCTTAGTATCGCTTGGCAATGCTCCTTGAAGTCTGGAATTTAGAGCATTGGCCATTTATCCCACTGGATTTTCCTAGGCTCTTAAGGATGCAACTTGACTCTCACATCTATCACACAAGCAACTCGGGTTTAATCCCCAGCAATGGCGTAAAAACTTGTTGCATGTGAATATAGTACGTGAAATATGCAAGTATACACGTCGAATCAAGTAATATAATGATAAGTAAGATCGTCTCCAAATGGATCAGTTAGGATTAATTTGGTTACATTACTACTATAAAGTGTATGAATTATGTTTTGTCAAAACAATGATAGAAATGTAATGATAATTAAAATGATGTTGATGTATGAAAAATGTAACAAAAAAATATAAAAAATACTATTGCAAAGTTATCAATGCAAGAATGAGAGGATCAAATCTGTTGAATGAGAAGGTTGAGATTACTAAGAATCTACCCTTATAAACCAAAAATGCCTCAGTAAACTCTTAACCATTTTATTGCACAGAACGGATCTAAGATAGCCTGCTTCTTTTGAGAGTAGGACCTCAGGTTACCCCACCTATAGTGATATATGTCTATAGGCCTTAGATGTCATTCCCAACACTGATTTCTCTTTGTTTTGTACAAACGCTGCTCTATTTCTAGAAATTGCTATGGGAATTCTATCAAACAACCACTTGTATCATTCAATTTCAATCCAACTAACTTAACCATTTCAGAATTAGATTATGTTATAAGTATACTAAACATTCATATATGTCTAGAGTCTACATGCAAGCAGTTCAAGAAGAACAAATTGAATGAAATAGTAAAATTGATCAGATCAAAGCTTCAACACTAATGGAGAATTAGAGTGTAAACCCAACCCAATGAGATTTAGCTCATGTGTTGATTAATCAAATCCAAATTCAAAATAGCATTCAACTCCTTAAACATTTAATTGAACAAAGAAGTAATGTAAAAGAAAATAAGGAAGAACTTTAGGAAGCACGCTTTCACTAATCCAGCCCTCAACTATAGCATTGTAATGTTTCGCAAAGAGCTAGTTGTCTACACTCATCCTTTTCCTCGTGTTCTACTCTACTTTTCAGCTATGCTGCTACCCTCTATTTTTGCCTCAAGATCCTTCCTTGAGAAAGGCTTGTTTTTTTCTTTCTTTTCTCTTTTAGATCTTCTTTATTTTTTATACGGTTAGATCCCCTTCTCAGCATACAATTTTCCTCCCCTTTTTAGATAGATCTTTCTAGTACAAGTAAAGCTGGCTGAGAGTAGAATGAATTGAGTGCTAACTCGGAGTCTTCTTGGAATTGTCATGGCATTAATGTTGGCAATTCGTCCAACCTTTTTCCATGAAAAAGTTCACTTCTTCATTTCTTTTCCTGATTCTACACCTGTTATTCAACCACAAACAAATTCTTCCACCCACAAGTAAAAGTAACATAATAACATTTAAGACAACCCAGACTTCACGATGCAATGTTCTAAAAATACTAATATAATATCCTAAAATGCAAATACATCTACTTAAGCGAAAATAATTAACCAAGTTTAGAGGCCTGAAATATAACTTTTTAGGAGTTATCAGCACTCAACCGACCACATCAGGTTCTATATGAGTAAGAGAGCAAATGAGTAAGGTTTTATATGCTTCGGTGGTTGGAAGCTATATGCATGTGATGCTTCGCACATGCCTAGATTTTTATTTTAACAGTAGGAATGGTTAGTCGATATCAAAAGAATCTTGGTATCAGGCATTAGCAAGCTCTAAAGCATATATTAAAGTATCCTAAAAGAACCAGGGATTATATACTTATTTATTTTGGGGATAACCTTACTCTTATTGGATATATAGACTTAGAATTCCAAACTATAAAGGTTAAAGAAAATCAACATCGAGAAATGTATTCGTTCTAGGCCATGGAGCCATAGTATGGAGAAATGTAAAACAAACTTACACTGCTGACTCTACTATAGAGGCTGAGTATATGGATGCTTCTAAGACAGCGAAATAAGCAATATGGCTTTGAAAGTTCTTAACCGATCTTGAAGTCATTCATAGTGTGGGAAAAACTATAACATTGTATTATGATAACAGTGCTACAATAGCTAATACCAAGGAAATGAGAAGCCACAAGAGTACGAAGCACATTGATCGACAGTATCATTTGATCCGAGAGCAGTAGCTAAAACAATTATAGATGCGGTGAAAGTACTTCTGAAGTTAACCTTTAGATTTTTACATAGATCTTGTAACTAGAGTTTTAACAAACACATCGTGGATATGGGAATGTGAAACTGACACATTTACTTCTTTAGGGCAAGTGGAGATTGTTGGGAAATATGTCCATATTGTAGTAAACATGTAATTTTTTTCTATGTATTTGAATGATGAAAAATTAAATTCACATTTCACTGTTATGTCTTTGTATTTTTGTCTTCATATTTTACATGCATAGTAAAATTGTGATAAGAAAATATTAGCTCATTGATTGTATCAGTTCAAACTGATGATAAGTGGCACTGTAAGAACGTTTACATTGCGAGAAAGACAACTTACTTTAGTAGATAATCTAAACAAGTCTGCAATCCCGTAAAAGAATCAAAGTGAGCATTTGATTCAAATACTGGAAGGATTATTTTGTCGCCTACAATTCCAATTGAGGAAGACTAGTCTTGGCTATCAGAGTAATTGACTCCACGAGTAGAGACATAGATATATTCATTGGCAGAATAATACATTGGACTGGACCAAGATGAATTAATTTTGAATCCATTTGGTAATTAATTTCTTCTGACATTCATGGTGTGGTTTATCTATATACTGAGTTAGTCTCTGGCCATGCATATGTAGCTTATGTGCTTTGATATAAGTGGAGGCTTATGTTCTAAAGATGATCAAGCCGATAACCAATATGTTGGGTACATGACTTGTGTATGGCATGTATTTACTAGCAATAGTGGAATTCATAGCTAAATTAAAGAGTTAACGATATCCTCTTATTTCATTATGTGGATTGATAAATATGGAACGTGGCTACAGTTGCTTATTCTTGAGTGAGCAAATTAGCACATTCATTTGTGAAATGGTCATATTAATATTAAGAAGACAATGTGACAATGAAAAAAAAATAGGATGTATGATGACGGATTTAACTTAAGGAATAAATGATATCATGAGGTAACACATACATGACGAGTCATTGGACAAAGCAAGTGGATGAATTGCTTTCTTAAAGAGTATACAATAAGGATTCCAATCATGGTCTTCTTGTGGATTGACTCGTGATTAATTAATTGTAACACCCCAAACCTGGTCTAGACATTATTTTCGAATCTCGAAAGTCACATTAAAACCATTGAAAACATTTACTTGTTAAAAATAACTAGGTTTTAGTAATTTTTACAAAAAAAAAGCTCTAAATTTTATAAATCAAGTAACTTTTTATTTGAAATACACTTATTGAAAATCAAGTACTTGAAAAGTATCAGTATTATATTGAAACCTTGTTTTAATTATAACATGAAGAACTTGCAATATTTTTAATTATTTCTTCAAAATGATGTTAGTAAAATCTTTCACAGTGGACTTTTGAAAAACTTAGAAAAATCACAAAGGTTGTTTAAATCAAGTAAAAATCGTAAATAATTTAAATAAACTCACACTCCAAAATACTTGTAAATCAATCAAGCATGCATGCACGTCAATTTAACGTTTATTAAAGTAAACAACAAATAAAAGTCCAATTGTCCAAATCCAAAATAACATCCCAAAATTTTAATCCATTTATTAAGAAATCATCTGAGAAGCTCCTTAGAATGCCGAATCCAAGCCTTAAGTCGTGAACCACTTAAAAGGTTATGAAACTAAAGATGTGAGCTTTTAAGCTCAGTGTGAGTCTTATAAAAATTAAATAACAAAAGCACACATTTATCATACAATATAATCAATTTTATGCATGTGACCAAGGTAGTGTAATTTTTTGTAAAAACAGTTATGTAATTTAAAAAAAAAAATCCCACACATCACTGCTACACTCTAAAAAAGAGTTTTACAAAACTCATCCTCCAGAAACCAAATATATTGGTTGAAGTGACCAAAATGCAGACAAGTTCCATGTAGGTGTGGATAAACCACCATGTAGTTGTGGAAGAAGCCACCAATATTTGCAGACAAGCTATTCTGTAGGTTATGGATAAACCAAAAATTGCAAACAAACTGTATGTAAGTTATGGACGAAGCCACCAATTCTCCTCCTTTAGTTGATATGGTCCAATAATCATATATATACATATTTTTCATTTGATATATCAATTGCAATTGGGCATGTTGAAACTGAAAATCAAATTCCAATATATCATTAGGCATGTTAACATGCATTCCACGTATTGTTTCAAGATATCAAAATATCAAATTATTTTCATATAGAATCAATTATACCAATATATCACATAAACATGAGAATACGAATAACATATGTTTCAAACAACGAAAAATCATAACCACACAACTTATTTTCATAGGTTAGTTAGATTGGGTTACTTACTTGGTATAATAACATCGATGGGTTTTGTCTCCTTTTCGGAATACTTT